>NW_023494377.1:3092461-3154847 GCF_011100635.1 Trichosurus vulpecula
TAATCTCCACAGCATTCCTCCAATCCACCCTCTTTGCTTTACTCACCCTAGGTCAGGCTTTCCTCACTTCCTGTCTAAGTGACTGCCATAGCCTCCTAACTGGCATCTCTGCCACCAGTCTGTACTGTTTAATCCATGCTTTTCCTCTTTCCAAAGTGACCTCCCTAAAGCACTGCTCTGACCATGTTGGTTCTCTGAAATCCCAAGCAGCTCTCCCTTGCTTCTACCTTCAAACTCCACTGTTAGCCATGTAATGCCCTTTATGATCTGGCTCGAACCACTCTTTCCAGGCTGATTCTCTGATTCACTCCCCTACATGGACTCTACATTCCTGTCAGCTGGTCAATTTGCCATTCTTCATGTTCAATATTCTATCTCCCACCACCATGCCTTTTCTCAAGTTGGCTTCCATACCTGGAATGCTCTCCCTCTGGGAATTTCTAGCTCCTTCAAGGCTCAGCTCAAGTCTGGTTTCTTTTGTGAGGCTTCTCCTTGACCAGCTAGTTGTTAGCACTCTCCCCTCTTTCCCTGAAATCACTCTATATTTACTTCTCTGTATATATTTTCCCCCCAAAAAAAATATACATTTCTTAAGGGCAAGGACTATTTCACTGTACCAACAGGGCTTAGCACACAGGTGTTGTATAAGTATTTGTTGAACTGAATAGAGACAAGCATCTTTCCTTTTGATCACTGATATTTCAAGTTCAGCCCTTTCAAGGTGTCACTAAACATCAGTGAGAACCTGAATCTGCAATCTGACTTAGTCAAAGAGCCAGAGCTGTGGAAGAGTCTCACAAATACACAACACCATAGGGTTCTCAGGCTAATTCCCCTGAGGTTGTTTTTTTTTAAATAACATTTTATTTTTCCCCCCAGTTACATGCAAATACAAAATCCTCTGTGTGACACTCAAAGTCCTTCATCACTTAGTTCCCTACCTTTCCAGGTTTCTCATACCTTATTACCTACCAGGTACTCGACAACCCAGCGACACTGTCCTCCTGGCTGTTCCACAAGCAAGACCCTTCCTCTCTTGGTTCCCAGAATTCTCTCTAGCTGTCCCCTATGCCTGGAATGCTCTCCCTCCTCTGCTGACTACTGACCTCCCCGGCTTCCTTTAAATCCCACCTAAAATCCCATCTTTTACGGAAAGCCTTCCCCAATCCCTCTTAATTATAACGCCTTCCTTCTGTTAATTGCCTTCTATTTATCCCTTATATAGCTTGCTTTGTATATATTTGTTTGCATGTTCTCCTCCATTAGATTATAAGCTCCTTGACTGCAGGAATGGTCTTTTGCCTTTTTTTTTTGTATCTCTAGTACTTAGCCGAGTGCCTGGCACATAGTAGGTTTTTTGCTAAATGTTTATTGAATTGATTTGAATCTAATAAAGGACTTTCACTCATTCATTCTATAGTTTCAGAAACCTTACACAGGACATGCATGAATTATGGGAAATTGGCGCAACATTCTGCACCACTCGAAATATGAAGGAAATGCTCGTTTCCCCCCCTTGACTGGAGATTTGTGAGATAGGGCAGGGTATGGAGGCTAAATTGATTTCCAAGATACATATTTCTCTTCTGAGGTCTTGGTGTCTTTTGTATTCACAGCTGCAATAGAGTCCAAAGGCCAAAAGTCATTATCTCAAAGTGTCTCCAGCTTTCCCTTTGCTTCCAGGATTTCTGTGGAGTTTTTAAATTTAGAGTCCACAGAAGTTCTCAGAACAGAAAATGCAAACCCTCTCCCTTCTTTTTTTCTGAAGAAAAAACAAATTAGTAAACTGCTTTCAGGAGACACTAATTAGTAAAATGCTAGACACCAGAAATTATTTATGACACTCTCACCAAAAAAAAAAATCTCAAGAGAATATAACTTTTAAAATAAAGAGAAAGTAATATAAGCTATAAGTCACATCTCCCAACTCTGGTTTAAGGGGAAATTCCATTTCTAAATTTCTCCTGGACAGAGATTTTACCAATTCATCCCACTTAAATACACAGTCAGAATTGCCAAGCTTTGTTGTTGTTCAGTCATGTTTCAGTCATGTCTGACTCTCCATGACCCCATTTAGGGCTTTCTTGGCAAAGATACTGGAGTGGTTTGCCATTGCCTTCCCCAGTTCATTTGACAGATGAGGAAACTGAGGCAAATGGGGTGAAGTGACTTGACTAGGATCACACAGCTAGTAAGCAGCTAGTGTCTGAGGCCAGAGTTGAACTCAAGTCTTCCTGACTCCAGGCCTAAGGCTCTATCCACTGAGCCACCTAGCTGCCCTAAACTAACTAGCTGGAAAAAAATGTTCTGAAAGAATGGTGATAAGGGAGCTCCACCAAGGAGCAGTGGCCTGCTCACCAGTCTAGAATCTGGGCCACTTCAAGCTGCAGCTTCACTATCTCCTTCCAAGCTGCTGGCCCTCAGGCACCTCATTCATTAACCTCTCTGAACCCCACTTTGCTCAGCTGACATACCTCAGTAAGAGCATGTGCACTGCCTATGTGCCAGGCTATATGTGAAAATCAAAGAGCCAGGAAAAAGTCATGAAAGTGCTGGGACTGTTCCTACCCACCTGCCCATGTAGACCTGTTAAAGGCTTGAGAGCCCTAAAGGGAAAATTCAGTGGGTTTTTTGTTGTTTTTCTGTCATGTCTGACGACTCTCCATGACTCCATCTGGTGTTTTCTTGGCAAAGATACTGGAGTGGTTTGCTATTTCCTTCTCCAGATCATTTCACAGATGAGGAAACTGAGGCAAACTGGGTTAAATGACTTGCCCAGGGCCACATAGCTAGTAAGTATCTGAGGCCAGATTTGAACTCCAGGCCCAGCACTCTAATAGAAACAGATCCCTGTAGGCTGCATAGTGATATAGAAAACCACAAATGAGCATTATCTATGTTGTACTGTATTTTTACTTATTTTGCTAAACATTTCCCAATGACTTTTTAATCTAGTGTTGCTACCCACGGCCCTGAGCTTCACCCCTCTGTAGGGGTCCACATCAGATATATCATGCTATACATATATCTGTGAAACCGTTCTGTTTAAATCTCCTATCTCTGTACCAGGGAAATCCCACTAATCTTTAGCCCACCTTGCCCCCAGAGGAAGAGGGGAGTTAAAGAAAAGGCTGGGGAAGTCTTAGGGAAAACTTATCTTTCTCCCTTTCTTATGTATGGATCTTCTGTCTATCCCATGAACTACACTTGTGCGTGGGTAAAGTACCAAGCAGTTACTCAACAATTTTATGACCTATTATTGCTGATGACAACTTGGCCTTCATATGTTCAGTGGTAAGAATACTAGTTCCAGACTCAGAAGACCCAAGTTCCATTTCCTCCTCTGACACATTACCTGTGTGATTTTGGGCAGGTCAGGTGAATACCCTGGGCCTCAGTTACCTTCATAAAATGAAGGAATAGATTAGATGGCCTCTAGGAATCCTTCTCAGCTCTAGATGGAGGATCCTAGGAGACCTTCACAACCATTAACAAAATACTATGTTTGTTTAACAAAGCTAATGAGGGGTTCTTTGTGATATAGGAACGAGATTCAAATTAGGCTCCCCAACTCACCAACAATGGGCATAAAAGCCTTCGATCTCTTTGGATTTCTAGGAAGCTTCTTTAATAAGACTCATACAAATAGGTCACTCTCAAGTAGTCAAAATGAAATCAAAAGCTGCAAGACCTTCCCCCATTGCCCTGGGGAGGCCTAGCCCTAAGCCCTCCCCAGATCTTTTTCCAATTCCCCTCTTCCATTCTGGAGTTAGGTGGGATAAAAGAATTGTTTCTATAACTCAAAACCTTAAATAGATAAAACTATTATCACAGAGAAGAGTTGGAAAACCATGTAGTCATGGATCCACAGGAAGAGGGATGCTGAAAGGGCCCACAGTGGCCATCTAATCTGAAAATACGCCTGCCAAATAGGTCAACTAGCCTTTGCTTGCAGACCTCCAGTGCAGGGGAAGCCACTACCTTCTAGGGAACCCCACTCCACTTTGAATAACTGGCAGGAGATTTTTCCTAACATTAAACTAAATTCACCTCTTTGTAACCGCCATTCAAAGCTGCTGCCCTTGGGGACAAGAAGAGCAAATTGGATTCCTCCTCTATATGATAGTCCCTCAAATACCAGAAGACAGCTATCATGATTCCCATTAATTATTCTCTGCTCCAGGCCAAAGATGCCCAGTTCCTTCAAGTAGTCCTAATATGGCATGATATCAAGGCCTTTCACCATCCTGGCTGTCTTCCTCTGGACACTTACTGGCTGATAACAATAATAACAATAAGACTATATAGTAATATAGTTAACATTTATAAAGTGCTTTAAGGTTTGCAAAGCACTTTACATCTATTATATCATTTGGTCCTCACAACAACCCTATGAGATATGTATGATCATTACTTCTATTTCACAGATGAGGAAACTGAAGCTAGCAATGTTCAGTGACTTGTATAGGTTCCCACACAGGATTTAAATTCAGGTCTTCCTGCCTCCATGTCCAGCACTATCCACTAAACCATGCTGCCTAGCTTACCAATGACTTTCCTAAACTGTGGCATACAGAGGTGATGACAATCCTCCAAATGTGGCACCCCTCTGACCTATTTCATTTTTGTTTTGTAGTTCCAGGGCCTAGCATTGTATCTTGCACATAGTAGGTGCCCGAGAAGCGTTTGTGAAACTAAACTGGATCTGTTCACTCAGTAAAACTAAACATCCACTGTTTCTGCTCTGGCGCCTGGCCTTAGGCCAAAAGAGGTACATTTCAGAGAAAAATAACCAAGACACACTAGTTCTAATTACTATAGTTGGCTTGTGTTCACTAAGGCTAGCTATTTAAATATCTAGCCTTAGTGAACACAAGTCAGTATAGCCTTGGCTGACACTATACGATCCCATTGGCCACCATCTTGATTTATGTGAACAAGGTCAAGAAACAGTTCTGTCACAATGGCCTTCTTTCTAAGCAGTTTGCTAATGGACTTAGCTCAACAACAAAAAGGATAGAAATCCTAAAGGGCATGCACCCCTGTCTCTGTTCATTCTTCCCAAGAAAAAGAACTTTCTTGTCTGCTGAGTCCTCAAGAAACACGTGTCTCCTACTCCTGACAGATTTCATCACTGGAGCATTTGAGCACCCGTGCTTGCTTTGTCTAAAGCACTCCCCAAGTTGTGGCCCACTGCTAAAATATGACAACAAGTAAATCATCTGGCAGAGTCTCCTCTAAGTGGTCAGCAAAACAAATTACTTACCCCGCCCCAGGTGCTTGCAGATCAGAGCCTGGGCCAGCATCATTTGTCCACAACGTAGCATGCACCCCCAGCCAGCATCTGATGATGGGCCTGTTCCTCCTGTTGGCAAAAGGGTCTGAAATGAACTGGGGTTCATAGAATCATGGGATCATAGATTCAGAGCAAGAAGGGAATTTAGAGGTCATCAAGTCTAACCCCCTCATTTTACAGATGAGGAAACTGAGGCCCAGAGAGGTTAAAAAATTTGCCTAGGGTCACACAGGCTTGGGGACTTTTATAAACACATGCCATTGGAGAGACATTAACCAAGAAAAAGAGAGGAGCTTTGGCCATTGATTGACGTGAGACTGAGTGGGTAAAGAAGTGAAGAGCTGAGGTGTCAAACTCAGCCCTCCAGAGTTTCTTTTGAGTGTAGCCCAAACTGCAATTGGGAAATATTTAACAAAATAAATAAAAATATAATACAACACAGATAATCTTAATTTGTGGTTTTCCAAGTTCATTTCTATTTGAATTTGACACTACTGGTGAAGAGAATGCTGAATTATCTCAGGCTTTCTATGACTTTAAAAAAGGTGACTTAGTTTTTCAAGTTGTAAATTTCAAACTATAAATGAAATTTAGGGTACACGCAGAAAGTGTAATTATGGATACCCAATCACGGGTACATTGGAGAGAGTGAAATCAACACTTGCCAGGTCTACTGGCAAGGATGTGCCCCAACCTTGCAAAGAGTACCACTTTATCTCTGTGTACAGAATAAAAGGTACTAACTATCAAAATGGCCTTAGGTTTAAGGAGGCTCCTAGTTATCCTAACATGAATAGACTAAAAAGCTCTGAGCCAAGTCAACCCTGATTATATCTAAACTCAGGAAGGTGGGGTGCCTTTGGAAGACAAACCAGTAAAATCACATGAGACTGGCTGCTCCAACTAAAGAACACTTGATTGTAAAAGAAGTTTCCAGGTAAACATCAGCAGCAAACTCAAATGCCTTTCTCTAGGTGTCAATGGAAGCTACCATGGCCTTGAGGTATTTCCTCTACAGTATGACAGTGAAAAAATTCTGCTAGAAATGTGCAGATCTGGGAGAAGACCAACTAAAGCAGGGTTCAGCAACTGTCAAAAAGTGGTGAATCCTTTCCCATGTGGTGGCATGTGGTGGCATGTGGTGGGAGAGAGACAGAGGGGAGAAAAGGGAACCGATTACTGGCAAGGTCAAGGAGGCTGATCCCAGTGACCGAAGGGGAGGAGGGTAGAGGCAAAAAAAGCCCTCTCTCATACTCTGTTTTAGGAATATGGATCTGAACAGATGAAAATTAAAATTTAAAAAGGAAGGGATGTTATACTTCCTAGAAATTGGACAGATTTAAAATAAAAATTTCAACATTGCAAATGCTTCCTCACATACAGTAAATAAAAATTTAATTTCTGGGAGCAAAAACAATGCCTAGCTGGAGAAAATGTCTGCCTAATGTAATACACTGGGCATAAATCAAACCCAGGATGGCTTTACTCTAAGTTGACCAGGCCCAATCCTAAAGTGCATCTGAGTGAGGCAGTTACCCATATTTCCTCACAATACTGTGAAGCAGAAAGGGCAACCATTCCCATATGACAGATGAGAAATTCAATTACTTGCCCACACAGTTAAGTAAGTGGCAGGCGGGTTCAGAACTTGAATCCAGATCTTCCAACACCAAATACAGAGCTCTCCGTAATAGGCAGCAGACCTACCTACCTACCTATTGGTGAAAACTTCCTTCGGTATGTAAACCAGAGACGAGCGCTAACATCAGACAACAGCTTGGATTTTTCTGTAATTAAAAGTAAAAGTAAGAGTGAATTATCTGCTAACAAATACTGCCATGAGAATTCTGGGTAACTAATGAACCAATTAAATTGCACCATCGTGATGCACTGGGAAAATAGCAACTGAATCTCAATTACGTGGAAACTCTTTAATGGATTATCTCAGACTCCTATTCCCCTTCCTATACCACCCCTACCCCCACCCCTGTGAGGTGAAAATAAAACCATCTAGTTGCTTGCCTTGTCAGTAGTTCTGGTCAAAGTTTTAGCATGAAAGAAGATTGAAGCTATCTATGGAGAATCTCAAACCATCCTTTTAGTTGGCACAGAGACAGGATACAGTAGTGATGAGGACTTCGATTATCCAAACACCTGCTGGAGTACTTGTGTTCTCTTCCCCCATCCTCCTGGCTTGCCTTAATGACCATTTCATCCTTCAAAAGGTGAAGGAACCAACAAGGAGAAATTCTATTCTGGATCTGATTCTCACTAAACAGGGAGGAAGTGGTTGCTAGGGTGGAAACGATGGGGACCCTAAGGAGAAGAGAGGTGGAGGTAAAGAGCTTAGCAGCACTCAGCACAATGCCTGGCACAAAGGAGGCACTTAATGAATGATTTTTCTCTTGACTTGACTTGAGTTCATTCCATCCAAGGCCAGTGGAAAGACAGAGACAGGAAATAGAGTCACATGTGAAGAACAGAGAGAAGACCAGTCTGGCTGGGTCACAGAGTGCATGACGGGGAGTCTTCTGGGCAAGGCGTGACTCAGGTCAATCTCCTGGTAATTTAGGTTCAATAATGGAACCAAATGAGATAGTCATAGCTCATTTAACAATTTACAAAAGGAGATTTACTTAGCCATAGCAGAAGGATATTCGACCCCTTGAGCTAAATCAGCTAACCGGGCTTGGAGGCAGGAAGACTCATCATTCTGAGTTCAAATCCTGCCTCAGACACTTATTAGCTGTGTGACCCTGGGCAAGTCACGTCACCCTGTTTACCTCAGTTTCCTCATCTGTCAAATGAGCTGGAGAAGGAAATGGCAAACCACTCTAGTATCTTTGCCAAGAAAACCCCAAATGGGTTCACTAAGAGAGTCCAACATGACTGAAACAACTGAACAACAAAAGCAAAACTTCCACTGAGATCCACCAACCAAGCATCTGAGAGCCACTCCAGCTCCTTGTGATAAGGAAGTGATGTCAACAGTCAATAGAAGACGCTTAGTCTTCTGAGCCAACCAAGCCTGAAGAAATGTCTCAGTGTCTCTGAAGGAAAAATTGGCTTAAAGTGCAAGGAGGAAGAAGAGAGGTGAATTATTGCTGCTACTACACTCTAGCCCTTGGTGATAAGGTCCTTGACGTCTTCTAGAGCAGCACTTCTTAAACTGAGTAGAAAAGTTTAAGAAGCGCTGTTCTAGAGCACCTTCCACCACTGAAATGACTTGAGGGCTATTACTGTTCAATCTTGACCTCCAGGGTGATATAGGTACCACTACAGGTAGAAGAGAAAAACTCCAACTGAAACCAATCAATAATGTAACAGTTTCCTGAAAGAGTGAATGAAGTCAGGAGAGTCTAAGGAAGGCCCAAATCCCCAGTCTAAAGTATCAGACCCATGTGGTGGGTAATCCCAAATCTTTGCAATTCACAGTGAGATTTTCAATGTAAAAGGGTGACTATTGGGACTACACTGAAGATGATGAGCCTTCCTGCAGCATCATTAATTGCCCTGTACCACCAGCCATTTAAGTATTCCCTAGCCCACTAGCCTGGGTGGAATACAAGATCTTGGCTGCAGGAGAGGCCTCTCAATGACTGCCCCCCTGCTTCTGGAGGAAGCTGGTTAGGCACTTTCATCTTCTTCTTGTTGCTTCCTCCCGACAGTGCCATCCCTTGATCCTCCAAACCCTTCCTGGGGAGATGTATGGTGATCAGTGGGCTCCAGTGGGCCTGCCTTTTGATACTGCACATACCAGTGCCCACTCTTCTGCCACCTGGCTACCACTGTTGCTGAGGATTCACTCTTCACTGCCACTGTGGTCTATGTCACTACCCACTGTTTGCTGCTGGTACCGCAGGTACTGTATGCAGCTGGTAACTGGGGCCTGCATCTCTGCCCACTGTCTGCTGCTGTCTGCTAGGACCTATATCTCTGCCCAATGTTATCTGCTTGGCTGGAGCCCTCATCTCTGCCCAAGACTCTTGGGGCATGCATTTCTGCCCACTGCCCACTCTGCCAGGGTCGACTGCTGCCCCCATTGCCAGAGAGGGACAACTGTTACTCCTAAAGTCTGAGCTCTTTTGCCCTCTGCTGGGTCACTTGAGGCCTAGGTACTACTGCAATGCCACTGCAGAAGCCTGCC
The DNA here is from genome assembly GCF_011100635.1 of Trichosurus vulpecula. Taxonomy (NCBI): domain Eukaryota; kingdom Metazoa; phylum Chordata; class Mammalia; order Diprotodontia; family Phalangeridae; genus Trichosurus; species Trichosurus vulpecula. Next base: position 3,101,905 of record NW_023494377.1, read on the forward strand.
TAACCAACTACACCAAGCCTGCCTCTGCTCCTCTATGATGGAGGCTGCTGTGGGCCTGCACTACCATTGCCTTCCTGTACTCAGCAGAAGCCATGAGGATGCTACTACTACTGTGTCCTGCCCTTCTTTGCTAGGGGAAGGACACAAACCAATAAAAAAAAATCAACAAAGCCAGAGACTCCTTGGGGCCAGTACAAGCAGAAGCCATTGCTTCTGGGGATGGGGAAATGTTCTTGGGGCCTGAGTTTCGTGCTCTTTAGGGGTCCCTCACTGGAAGCCCTAACTGCAGTTCACAGTTCAAGGACGAGAGTGTAAACTTCGAAGATTGATACAGCACCCCTGCCTGTCCTCAGCTAATTAACTGAGATGCAATTGGCACATCTGTCCATATTCCCAATTCCAGAAATGACTTTGGGCTCTTGGGGAGAATTTAACTTTGTCCTTTCAAGTGTCTCCCCAAGTTCTGCAAAGCCGAAGGACATAAACCAGTCTATTGAAATCATCTTCAAGATACACTTAAGGACACAGAACTCATTGTTCTCTTCTAGTTGAATGACCACACACAAATTGCTTTCTAATTTTCCAGAAATAGAAGGTGCCTCACAGTAAGCAACCACTTTTTTTTTTCATTTTTGCTGCTGGTTAGTCATTTTTCAGTCATGTCTTACCTCTTGTGACCCCGTCTGGGGTTTTTTTGGCAAAGATACTGGAGTGGTTTGCCATTTCCTTCTCCAGCTTTTTACAGATTTTTATAGATTTTACATTTTACAGATGAGGAAACTGAGGCAAACAGGGTGAAGTGACTTGCCCAGGGTCCCACAGCTAGGAAGTGTCTAAGGCCAGATTTGAACTCAAGAAGATGGATCTTCCTGACTGCAGGCCATGTAGTCCATCCTCTGAAGCATTACCAAAAGCATCACCTAACATGAAGGCTAATCTGGGCATACCTTACTCTACATTGCCTACCCCTCACTTTAATGTGTGCATTTATTGTGGGCTGGGCCTCACTCAGGTCAGTCCTCTCTTAGTTTAGGTTCCCACTGGAACAAAAGAGACTTTTGTAGGTCACTGGATAGTTAAAAAAAGATTTACTTGGCCGCAGGAGAAGGCTATTCAACAAAGATGGGCAATGAGAACCCCTGGCGTGGGTTTAGCTGAGCAAAGATCCAAAGATCCACCAGTAAAGTATCTGAAAGCCTCTCCAGTTTCTCGTGGCTGCTTTGTATTCAGGAGCCAACCAAGTCTCAAGGAATATTTCAGAATCTTTTAAGGAAAAAAACTAGCCTAACATGTATGGGGTTAGGGGTGAAGATAATGCTCCCACCACAGGGAAGAATTTCCAAAGAGGCTAGAAAAACAAGTTGAGGTCAGGTTGTGAATAGCTTTAAAAGCTAAAAAGAGGACTTTATATTTGATCCTAGAGCCAAATAGGAAGTTGATGAAGTAGAGGAGAAAGGAAAATCATTTTGGTAGCATTGTGGAGAATGGGGTAGGGAGAGATGTGAGGCAGGGAGACCAAACAGAAAGCTGTTGCGATAATCTATGTGAAAGATGATGAAGGTCTGAAAGCGGCTGGGTGAGTACAAAAAAGGGGTCAAAGGAAGACAGTGTTGTAAGTGTAGAGACAGCAAGATTTGGCAACTGACCAAAAAAGAAAGTGAGGAGGAGTCTAGGGCAATGCCAAGGTTACAACCCTGGGAGACTGAAATGACGGGGGGACTTCGGAACAAGAGGGGATTTTGGGGGAAAGAACATGAAATCAGTTTGGAACATGCAGAGTTGAAGGTTTCTCCAGATGGCCACTATAAAATGTCCAAAATGTCATAAAGCTCAGGAAAGAGACCGAGTTGAAGACGGAGATCTGGGAATCATCTGCAGAGAAATGATACTCAAACCTAGGCAGATGCTAAGCTCAGACTAGATCTGTGGTGTTGAGTTCAGTTCTTGGCATTACAGTTTAGAAAGGACACTCAGAAGCTACAAAACGTCTAGAGGAAAGCAACTGAGACAGCGAAGAGCTTTGACTCCATGCTATATAGGGATCTGCTGAAAGAACCGGGCAGGTTCAGACTAGAGAAGACTCAGGAGGGGCAACATGTGACCCTGTTTTTTTTTGTTCAGAAGGCAGAGCCAGGAGCATGAGTAGAAGTGGTAAGGAGGCACATTTAGGCTCCATGTGAGGGAAAAGCTAACTATTTGAGCTCTCCACAAGAGGAATAAGTATGGTGGCTTTTCTACCCTTGGAGATCATCAAGCAGAAGCCAGTCTAAAGGTGTCTTAGAGCAGGGATCTCCTTCATGATCGGGCTGTAGTAGCTAGCTGCTGATGTGCCTTCCAACCCATACATTCTTTGATTCTATGAAATACCTGAAGACAGCAATCATGTTCCCCTGAAAACTTTCTCTTCTATAGCCTAGGTAGCCCCAGTTCCTTCATCTTAGCTTAGGATGAGAGTTTTAGAGCTGGAAGCAACCCTAGAGGTCATCCAGTCTGCCCCCCTTCAATCAGTAAACTGAACTAGAAAAGCTGATGCCTTACTCAGGGTCACACAGCAAGTAAGTCTGGACTCCGAGTCCAGTGGCCTAGCCACTACACCTGGAGGTCCTCCACTTTGTTGATGTTTGTCCTAAAATGCAGCATGTGTAACTTGCCACAATACCCCCTAAGCAGTCTGATGAGGGTAGAGTAAAACAGGACTATTGCCTCCTCACTCTGGGCACTCTTAGATCAATGCTGTCTATGATCACATTAGCTTTACCGGTTGTCGGCAATCCTTCCCAGCTTTGGATCATCGACCTATTTGAAACAAAGGTCCCCTAGGTGAAGAGGACAAAGCTGTAGGGCACCACTACTAGAATTCTCTCTCTGGGTTGGCATTGACAATACATTAATGAGCCCTTTTTGAGTATGGTCACATAACCAGCTCTAAATCTACCTAATTATATAATCAGCAAGGCATGTGAATTTAGGTGAAAAGACAGAAAAAGCTAGAAGTAGGCACTACGCAAGGTAAGGAGGCAAAAATATAATGCTTGTCCCTTTTCAAGCAGAAAGAACTAGTATGATTGGATTATAGTATAATTATATATATATATATATATACACATATATATATATAATAGGCAAATTATATATATACATATATAATAGGTAAATTTTCAGAGTAACAATGTCATTTTCACATTGGCAGTGCATCAAAAATCAAAAACTACAGTAACACTTCCTAAGGTAACTCTTTGGACAGCCCAAATATAAGGAGAAGCTTATTCTAACAGCATATTAGGATCTGCCAGCCTTCTACCCTCATTGATAACTACAGAATCCTACCTGCTTGAAGGTCATACTGCTTCCCCAAGATCCAAACGGGCTCATCTGTTTCAGGTAATTCTTCTAGAGAGTCTGACAAAATAGTTATATGTCTTTCACACCTGGAGAAAACTGAATAGAAAGGAAAAAAATTATGAAACAATTTAATCCTGGAAGAACTACGCTTTCTGACTTCATCTTGTGGTTCTCTTTCATCCAGCCAGCATCTCCACAAAAACATGGATCAGGTTGAGTCTTCAGACTAATTCACTCTTCCTTCCCCTGAGTTTTTTTTACAGTATAAGCATTATTACATCATTCTTATGTAATAATTGCTAGAGGACATATTTCAAAGAACAATTCTAAGAATTCTCCCACAGCCACTCAGACATTTGTTCCTGACCTTCTTTAGTCTAGTCCATCCTGATGCTTTAACTGAATAAATGGCCTATTCCTTAACTTGGTAAGTTGTATCTAGATAAAATCAAGAAACACCATTAGATGTCATTAAGAAAAACTAAAACTATTTTCTCTTTTTTTCCTTCTCATGGTTTTCCCTTTTTGTTCTGATTCTTCTTTCACGACATGACTAATGTGGAAATATGTTTAATATGATTGTATATGTATAGCCTATATTACATCACATGCCGTCTTGGGAAGGGGGGAGGGAGGGAGAAAAAAATTTAGAACTCAAAATCTTATAAAAGCAAATGTTGAAAACTATCTTTAGATATAATTGGAAAAAAATAAAATACTATTAAGTGGGGGAAAACTTTTGAAATAAATCAAAATATCTTGGCTCTTGAAAAACTAGAGACCTTTCCAATTAATGTCAGAGGTAAAGCAAGCACGTCCACTATCTCCAAATCAATTCAACGAGTGTTAACTGAAGAATTAACCAATCAATAAACATTCACTAAGTGCCAACTATCTGAGGCAAAAGATAGTTCCTACCCTCAAGGAGTTCACAATCTAATGGGGGTGGGGGAGAGAGAACAACAAACAAATAGAAACAAGTTATATACAGGATACATAGGAAATAATTAACAGAGACAAGAGACTTAAAGGAACTCAGGGAAGCCAGTAGGCAGAAAAGAGGAGGGGACCTTTCTACATATGGTAGAGAGCCAGATTCTAGAGGAAAGAGATGGAATGTTTTGTCTGGACAATAGGAAAGGGGCCAGTGTCACTGATTAAAGAGTACATGGTAGAGAGTAAGGTGTAAGAAGACCAGAGAGGTAGGAGGGGGCTGGGTGATGAAGGGCTTTGAATGCCAAACAGAGCATGTTGTGTTTGCTCCTGGAAGTCATAGGGAGCCACTGGAGTTTATTGAGGAGGGGGAATCACATCATCAGACCTGCACTTTAGGAAAATCATTTTGGTTGCCGAATGGAGAATGGACGGGAGTGGAGAGATACTTGAGATGGGCAGACCCACCGCCAGGCTATTGTGATAATCCAGATGTGTGACACCATGAAGGCCTGCCCCAGAGGGATGGTGGTGTCAGAGGAGAAAAGGGAGAATATTCAAGAGATGTTAGAAAGGTGAAAGGGATAGACCTTGGCGAGAGATTAATTGGGGAGGGGGGAGAATGAGAGATAGTGAGGAGTCCAGGGTGACTCTTGGGTTGTGAGCCTGAGGACTGGGAGGACAGGGAAGGGAGCAGTGGGTTTAGGGGGTACATTGAGTTAAGATATCAATGTTCAGCAGCACACAGGTAGGAGTTGAGGTGATGAATGCTGGGAGTGATCCAAGGCAGAGGTTTGGCAGGGCACAGTAGGTGAAATGATAAAGAGTAGAGATTCAAGAGAAGAGGACAGTGTAGAGTTGAACTGTCAAGATAGAGAAGGTCAAGACAGTGAAAAGAAGAGAGATGTACAGTGAAGTACAGTGAAGATGCCCTGGGAGAGAACTGAGGGGTCAAGGGTTTGGAGGTCTCTGTATGGACAAAGAGTATGGTCTTATAAGGGAAGGCAGGAGGAGAAGGAAAAAGCTAATAGATTATGGTTGGATAAAAGGATTTTGGAATTCTGGAACATGGAAGTGGTACATTTGTGGGTGGCGGAAAGACCAAGAGTATAACCATCTTTGTGTGCGGCTGAAGTGAGTTGGTTGAGGAACTGAGTGGTTAGGGTGTTTGAGGGAGAGTCAGTATGTATGATGAAGTCCCCTAGGATGAGGGCAGGAGTTGAGGAGGAGATAAAGATTGTGAGCCAGGTACCAAATGCACTGAGGAAGGAAAGACACTGATGTGGAGTTCTGTAAACAACAGCTACCAGAATTTTAATCAGGTGGTAGACATGAATTGCATGAACATCAAAAAAAGGGATATTAATTAGTACTTGGAAGTGGCAATAGGAAGCAAGAAGTTCTGACTTCCCTGCTTTGACCAGCGAGCTAAGTATGTGAGAAGGTGCAGCCATTACTGGAAAGGGTGGCCAGGGAGGCTGCATCAGAGAAGAGTCAGGTTTCAGAAGAGCTAAGAAGGAGTTGGAGAGGACAAGATAGAGGATGAAATGAAGTTTGTTGCCTATGGAACAGGCATTCCCAAGGGCACAGTGGAAGGGGAAGGTGGTATTTGGTTGGAACTTTGGGGTACGAGGGCTGAGGAGAATGGGAATAAGGAAGAGGATGGTGGGGGTGGCAAAGAGGGGAAGTAGGTTTGGATGATGACTTAAAGGGGTTCAGAATCACTAGGCTATGAATGGTATGATCAGGTGTGAGAATGTTCATCATTGAGGAGAGGATGACACTCCTCTTCTCAAAGGAGGTCGAGGATCAGGCTAGAGAAAGTACGATATAAGATGGAAGGTATACAGTCAGATGGTCACTATCCTCCTTTCCTCCAAGGATGCAGATTACACAGGAAAGGATATAGTAGCAGGTGGAAATCAAGGGCCCAAAATACAGAAAAATCTAGAGGGTACACAGATGAGTAAAAGCTAAGCCCTGCTCTCAAAAAAAATCAGTCTAGTTGGGGAGAAAAAACATTTACCTAAAAAACTAAAGCACAAAAATAGAATCTTTGAAGTGAAGAAAAGACAAATAAGTAAGATATTCAAAGGAAGAAGATAACTTCTGACAGGGGAATGAAAGGAAAGATTTGGAAATTGAGCTGGTGTCCTTGGGTCAAGGGGATAATTTCATAAGGCTAAGTTTCATCATTCTCCTTTACTTATTTTTCAACCTTTAGCAACTCTCAAAATGCATGGTTATATATGAAGTGTTACTACCATGCCACTAAAAAGTTGTTGTTTATTATTATTAATAACAATGATAATAAACTCCTAACTAGCCAGCCAAGCATTTCCCATCTCCAATCCCCATCTTCCCCACTGTTGACAAAGTCATGGTTCTAATGCTGCACAGTCTCATCACTTCATTCCAATTTTCAAAAGTCTTCAGAGGCTCACCACTATTTGCCCAAGAAAATACAATCTTCTTAGCTTGGCAACTAAAGCCCCCACCCCAGTCTGGCTTGCTGGTCTTCTTTCATGGTACTTCCTTTTCAAGTACTCTTATGTTCCAGCCAAACTCTATTTGTCTCTGTTCTCTGATCTTATCTTCCCTCTCCCACCTCTGGACATTTATCTACAACATCCTCAATGTCTACAACAGACTCCCTCCCATCCCAACCCCAATTTTCAACTAGTGACTCCATTCCCTTAGAGTCCAACTCATCCACTTTAGTGTCACCACCTCATCCACTAATATTACTCTCATCAATCTAATTAGAAGGGTTTCATAGAGTCATAGGATGGGAGAGCTGGCAGGGACTTCGGCAGCCACCTAGTCCAACAGATAGGCAAAAAAATTCTCACTACGACACACTCCACAAAAGGTCCCCCAGCTTCTGCTTGAACACCTCAAAGAAAGAGGATCCCACTACCTCCTGAGGCAGCCCATTTCACTCTTGGCTTAAATTGTTACACAGCTATTCCTGACACCAAGCCAAAATTTTCTTCTTTCTAACTCCCACCCATTGCTCTTGGTTCTATCAAGCAAAACAGTTTAATCTCTTCCCCACATGACAGCACTTAAAATAACTGTAGACAGGTATCAGGGCCACACCACCCATTTCTATCCACTCACCCCATAATGTCACTGGTCCCTTAGGAACAAAGGATGAATAAGAACAACAACCCCCACCATTCTTTTCTCCAGGTTAAATGTCAACCAGTCAGTCAACAAACATTTATTAGGTGCCTACTATATGCCAGGCACTTTGCTAAGTACTGGAGATACAAAGGTAGGCAAAAGACAGTCCCTGCTCAAGGCATTCACAGTCTAAATGTGTCCTGTTCTTTCAACTGGTCCTCATATGACATGGAAGTCAAAGCCCTTCCTCCTTCCTTCCTCCTTGAATTCCTCAGGCCCCTGTTTGACTTCTCCTATGTACTTCGTCATAGTCTAGCTTTCATTATAGTTATCTGTGTATTTGTCCTATCCACACCATTAGATTGGAAATATTCTGCAGGCAGAGTGTGTGTCATTTTTATTCTCAGTGCCTAGGGCCTAAAATAGCCAAAGCAACAAAGCTTTAAGTCTTAAGGAGAAGATTAAGGTGTGGGTCATGAAAATCTGGCCAAATCAACAAGTATTCATTCATTTCTAGGGATAAAGTCCTATCAAGGAGCATTTATTAGGCACTTACTATGTTTGTTATCTAGTTGGGTGAACAAAACTTGCAAAACGCTAGAAAAAATCCCATTAAATGCTACTGGAGGAGCTCAAAGAAAAGGGAGAGAGATCCATGCGAGTCAGAAAATTCAGGGGATGCTAAGTTGGCTCTCCTTCAAGGAAGGAGGTGGACCTTACACCATTCAGGAAAATAAAAGGTAGGACTTGGAGAGCCAAAGGGGAAGAGAGTGGATAGGGGAGGGAATTTAGGTGAAAAGAACAGTATGTGTAAAGGCAAAGAAGAGAGGTGGGTATAAACCAGGCATGTCTGTGGACTATTTGAGAAGACTGGAATAACTAAGTAAAGAATAGCTGTTGGAGACCAGTGGAAATCAAATCTGGTTAGGTTAAGGAGGATGGGGCCAGATTTTGGAAGTCCTTGAAAGCAAGGGAGAGGAGTTAGAAACACAGAAGATTTTTTGAGAAGAGGTCTAAGGAAAGTGGTATTTAAAGATAATTGGTAATTATACATTGCAAATGAGTTTCCTATCTGCAATAATGGAGGAAGTTTCCACTTTTGGAATTCCCCCTCAGCAATGAGATCACAGATGTAGAGAAAAAAAGGAAATGTGACGGTATACAAGATGGATTGGAAACAAGATGGTATGGAATCAGGAAAGCTAGCTGAGGCTGTGCTGTAAAGTGATCCAGGTTGACACTGGATAGTCTGGGTAGGTAACTGGATAAAGTAGCAACAGCTACAACAATCATCATCATCATCATCATCATCATCATCATCATCATCATCACCATAATTTTCTCTATCTGCACAAATAGTGCAAATATTAAACATAAGTAGACTAGGAGGATAGAAATTTGTCCAAAAACTGTTTCCAGCTGAACTCCACCAAATTAGGAGGAGAAAGAGGAGGAGGAGGAAGAATGATGGTGGTAGTGGTGGTGGTGGTAGTAGTAGTAGTAGTAGTAGTAGTAGTAGTAGTAGTAGTAGTAATGACAAAAATAACTGACATAGTGCTTTAGGTTCGCAAAGCAGCTTGCAAACTTATTTGATCAACAAAGAAACTGCCAATCCATTACTCACTGCTTCTTGGGAAGAAAGAGAGTGTATATCTTGAATTGAAAATATTGTCATCATTTTTTCTTTGATATCAAAATACTTCCAAAGAATATAAATGAATGTTTGATATCATTCAGGTACCTTGTCAGCCTAGTTTTCACAGAGAACCAATGAGAACATTTTGGTCCTAGGTCCTATGTATTTTAAAGATTTGAAATTGTGTAAGAAGTTATTAAATTGTTCGTATGCTTTGACCCAGAAATCCCATGACTGGATTTCTATCCCAAGAACATTAATAGCAGCAAGAAAAGACCCTTGTATCTGGAACCCAAAATCTTATAAAAAACGAATGTTGAATGACTAATGTGGAAAAATCTTTAACATGTACATGTATAACCTATATAAGAATGCTTGCTGTCTTGGGGAGGGGGAGGAAAGAGAAGGAGGGAGAAAAAATTGGAACTCAAAATCTTACAAAAATGAATATTGAAAACTATCTTTACATTTAATCGGAAAAAGTAAAATACTATTTACAAAAAAGACTCTTGTGTACAAAAAAATATTTATAGCAATATTATCTCCAATAAATAAATTGAAACAAGGTATGTTCCCAATGATTAGGAAAATGAACAAGCAAATTGTGCTTCATGATTGTAATGGAATATTATGGTGCTATGAGAAGAACCAATCATGAAGAATTCAGAGAAACACGGTAAGACTTCTAGCAAGTGATGGGGAATAAAGGAAGCAGGACCAAGAGAACAACATACACACTGATTACAACGACGTAAATAGAGGCAACACTAAAAGGGGAAAACCTATCCAGTCAAAGACAATGTGCAGTGTTGGCACCAAAGCAGTGAAGTTCAAGTTTGTGTCCTCCCTTTATGTCACCTATCAGTAAACTACAAAACTAGCCAGTGACCTCTCCCAGTGGTGATTTTCTTTAACTAGCTGAGTGGAATGGGCTTACTATCCTGAGAAATGTTGTCAGAGAAACAAACTCAAATTGCTTTTTCCACATTTCAAATCAGTACCAGGTTCTGCAGAAAATCAGGACTAGGAAAGGGCAAGGGAGCTGGTGACCAAGGCAAGTGGCAAAAGGTAAACGTGTTAATGTCACTTTTTAGAAAGACATATTTTATGATAGAAGGGAACGCAAACTGGGGGAAGGGGTAATCAGAATGCATGCCATCTCGGGGTGGGGGATAGGAGAGAGATGGGGAGAAAATTTGGAACTCAAAATCTTGTGGAAATGAATGTTGAAAATTAAAAAGAAATGAATTAATTTTCAAAAAAGACATTTTAATGCCAGGAAAAAATCTTTCTGGCACAGAGGGGTTTATTTTCATGGAATCCTATGATCTCAACATTGGCATGACCCTCTGAGGCTTCATAGTCCAATCAGTAGCTGAAAAGGAATCCCCACAATAGTATTCCATTCAATAAACTCTTATAAGATAGCTGACATGTTTAAGAGCCTGATTTGGAGGTTGAATATACACAAAGACAAAGATTAAACAGCCTTTGCCAAGAGGGAGCTTCAATTAGCTTGATGTCCATGGACAGTACATAGAAATACAAAAAAATGTGAGGAAGGAGTCTTAACAACTTGAGGGGATGGGGGAATGTCAGGAAAGTCTCCCAGTAAGAAGTGGTACCTGAGTCAAATCCTGAAGGAAGGTAGATTCTAAAAGGTGGCAGTGAGGAGGGTATACAGTCTTGGCCTGAAAGATGACCTGGGCAAAGGGCACAGGGATGAGAGATGGGGATGGGACTTGGACTTTGTGGAGTAGTTAGTAAGTTAGTAAAAGTCTAGACAGACAAGCTGGAGCCAGTCTGTGGAAGGGTGTAAGTGCCAAGCTAAAGAGTTTGTACTTCATCCTAGGGGGTAGCTTTTGAGCAGCAGGTGTCCCATAGTCTGGGCTGTGTTTTAGGCAATTGGACCAGATTAATGGTCTCTGAAATAAGGGCTGAGATCTCCCGGGAGGCCCATGGCTTGATCCCAAGGAGTGCATGACCGACCAACCAATCAGATCCCACAATTGTGGAACTTGTCTCCAACTTAAACTTTACCCTGGACCCCTATAGCAACAGTAGCTGAGATGCCACGGGGAAAATTCCTCCCCTCCTCCCCATATGCCCATATACCTACCCCTTGTACCCTAAATCACCTCTGGTTATAGCAGTCAACCCTTCGAAGACAGACTCCAACTGAGGGCAGTGACCATTGAAAAAATACTCCATCTCTGCCTTTTTCACTTAGGATAGGTGAGGATGGGCTACACCGTGCATCACAAGGGTAGGAAGAAACTAGAGATCCTGGTTAAGAAACTGGGTGAGACAGCGACAACATCAATAACAGCAATAACAGCGAGCCCATTATTTTATCCACCTGCACAATCTGAACATTAAGCATAAAAGAACAAGGGCAGGGTAGCAACTTGTCCCTGAACCGTTCCTATCTGAACTCCACTGAATATACAATGAGACCAACAAAGGTAAAAACAAGATCTCAGATCTCGGCCTTATTTTCCCCCGCCCCAATCCTCCCCATTCAGACTTTCTTTCTGTCAAGAGCAACTCTTCCAGCCCCGCCCCCCCCCCATATGCAACCTCAGTGTCCTCCTTAATTCCCCACGTCCCCACTCTTCATATCCAGTTGGTTGCCAAATCTTGCCTTTTTACCTCCAAGACTTCTCTCTTCTATGCCCCCTTCTCTCCTCTGATGCTGCCACCTATCTGGGGTAGGGCCTTATAACCTTACACTTGGCCTACTGCAATAGGCTGATGGTTAGTCTCCCCGCCTCAAATCTCTCCCCACTTCCACTCAGCTGTGAAATTAATATTACTGCACAGCCCAGACCATGTCACCTGTCCTGCTTCATAAACCCCAGTGACTACCTATTGATTCTAGGACAAAAAAAATGTGATTTCATCTTCATCTCATCCTTTTTCATTTCTATTTTGTGTCACGTAACATTTATAACTATTAGGACAGCTGTACCTGTATATAATTCATAAATAAGTAAATATATGGGGGCATACTCAAAAATTTTTTACTGATGGGGTACAAAAGCAAAAGTTTGGAGACCAATGGTATAGAAGAGGGCTTGGAGAGGGGAGATACTGGAACCACAAAGACTCAGTTTTTGGTTATTCTTCTTAACTTGGCAAACAAGTTAAAAGCTGGATATATAAAGACAAAAATGTCTGTGTCGAGGTTATATTCAACCCATAACAGGGAGCTGAGAATAGGGGGATTGGAAAGGAAGGGAAAGATATCCACTGGGGGTCATGGTTTGGAAGACTAGAAGAGAGGAACAAGTCTAAGAAGGGAATGAAGGAAGGCCCAGCTCCCTCCACAAAATGCAGGGTCCAAGAGGACCTCAGTGGGGGAAGGAGGCAGACCTTACAAAGTTATGTTCCACATTGAGTAGGTCACAGAGGTGGTTGGATGTTCCAAGGCAAGAAAGGCTCCAGGCACTGAGGGAAGCTCAGGATGAGACGGAATGGTTTGGAAGTCCAAGAGCCAGGAACATGGTTAGGAGACCAGCTTTTCTTAACCTCCTGTTCATCTTCAGTTTTTAGATATTATAATGACTCTGTTTTCTTTCTTTCTTCCTTTTCATCACTGTTGTTGCTATTGTGTCTTCTCCCTCCCAGACCCTTCCTTTATTTAAAAAAAACCAACTCAAGGACAGCAATTAAGAGTTTATTGCAACAGTCTAGGTGAGAGATGTGATGCAGGCCTGAAGTAGTAAGTGGCTGTGTGAGTAGAGAGATTTTGTGCAGGTAGAACTGACAAGTCTCGGCGACCGATCGAGCACAGAGGGTGAGAGAAAGAGAAGAATCATGGACGACTAAGAGCTTGGGAATCTGGGTGACTGAAAGGATGATAGCAACCTCAAGAAAAATAGGGAGGTTTGGAGAAGAGGCAGTTTTAGGAAGAGTTCCACTTGGATATTTTGGATTTGAGATGCCAATGGGATAGCTCCACAGAGATGCCCAGCAGGCAGGTGAGGCAGGACTACAATTCAAGGGAGATATTAGAGCTAGGTATATAGATGTGAGAGTGATCAACTGAACTTATGTGAACAAATGAGAGCAAAAGGGATCAAGTCTACAGAAAAAAGTAAAGAAGACAATAGTTTTCTTCCTCTCCCTGGTCAGACTATCTCCAGAGTAGCACGCTCAGTATGGGATGTCACAATATTGGAAAGACACCGATTAGCTGGAGAGAAACCAGGGGAAAGGCCTCGGTCCCTCCACAAAATGGAGGGTCCCAGAGGAACTCATCAATGGGGGAAGGAGACAGACCTTACAAAGTTATGTTCCACGTTGAGGAGCTCACAGAGGTGGTTGGATGTTCCAAGGCAAGAAAGGCTCCAGGCACTGAGAGAAGCTCAGGATGAGACAGCAACGTGGGGAAAGCAACCAGGATGGTGAAGAGTCTTGAGTCCCCACCATTTGAGGACCAGTTGGAAGAACTAGGAATATTTAGCCTGGAGAAAAAGAGATTGGAGGGGTGTGGGAGTAAGAAAATGGGAACCTGTGAGATTGGCTTTAAACATTTGAAGGCCATCATATGGAAGAGGAATTAGGCTTGTTCTTCTTGGCCCCACAGGGCAATACAAGGAAGAAGGGGTAAAAAGTGCAGAGGCAATTTTAGGCTAGATATCAGTTTAAAAATAACAATGATGATGATGACAACAACTTCCTAGCAATACTATTAGCCCATAGATTGGACAATAGGTCCCTGCCCTCCTACCACAAAGTGAATATAAATAGTAAATAGTAACTGCTTCTCTTTTGGGCAGGAACCCAGAGGGACTTCCCTTCTCAGTTTGATATATTTTTTTTGAGTTTTTGATAAAAGGGGCCATCCCTTGATTAACTTCTTCAAGAGGCCTATTCACTGAATGGATATTACCCCACTCAAAGTGAGAACCTGAAAAGACCTTAGCCTGAAAGGGCCAGGATCTCCTAGTACATCCTGGGCCATCCTGGATCCAGATGGCTCTGGAGGAGAAAGTGAAGCTGGTGACCTTGCATAGCCCTCCCTCACTCAAATCAAAGTCAACTGCAAGTCATGTCATCATTTCCCTGATGTCATGGTACTCTTCGAGAATGAAGAACGAACACAACAATCGGCCCATACAAGATGACAAAAGGATGGTTTCAGACAAACTTGGGAAGATTTATTTGTATGAAATGATGCAGAGTGAAATGAGCAGAACCAGGAGAACAATCTCTATAACAATAACATGGTAAAGTCAAAGGAAAACCTCGAAATGCTTCAGAACTCTGATCAGGGCAGTAGCCAACCACAATTTCAGAAGCCCAGTAATAAACCATGGTACTCACCACCTGAACAAGAAGAGGTGATGAACCCAAGACAAAGAACGAGTCATACCAACGTGGGAATTTGTTTTACTTGACTTTGCAAATTTATTTATTACAAGGGTTTTGTTCTTTCTGTTTTTCCAATGGCTAGGAGGTGAGAGGGAGGAACAAAATAAACAAATGCTTGTTAATTGAAAAAAAAAACTAAAATAAAATAAGTTTTATATCTTAAAAACAAAGAAAACCTTAACAAAACTACTAGAAGTAGGCAAGGCTGCCTCCAGAGGTATGCAAACAGAAGCCAGATGGCCATTAAACAGCAACACTACATGGTTGTGGAGGTCCCTTCTACCTCTAAAACTCTGATTCCGAGAAGGATTCTCTTGCTGTTTCCCCTGTCATTTGGTTTACTCTTCTGTCCCAATTAAATGTTTTGCAGTTTGGTTTGTGGTTCCTTCTTGGTCTACGCATAGAAAATGTATATCTAATCACTGGAAAATTTGGGGCCTAAACAAAAATTGGTATTGTTACCGAATGTTGGGTTGCTGAATTAATGAGCGTTTCTTGTTCTTTTTGTATCTTGCAGATCATTGCTTTTAGGGATTAATGGTACATGGACTGGAAGTCCATGGAATAATCAAGATTTACCTTTGTTAGATGCTGATAGTCAAACCTGAACAGGCTGACATTTAAGAAGCTTATTAATTTGTAAAAATAAGAGAGAGATGTGTTTGGATTTCTGCTTTTGTGCATGGGTTCTGTCAAGGCTTGCTTTGGCTTGGATAAAGTAAGAGATTAAAATATTAGCTTAAACTCGAGCAGGTTGAATTGCTTAGAATAATGGCTGGAATCATATAAGTATGTTTAGGTATAAACTGAAAAGTGTTTTTTTTAATTGTAGGTAATGTTTTTTTGACACAGTAGTGCCAGACTTGAAATTGTTAAGATCTGGGGTTCAAATCCTACCTTAGGCATTTACTAGCTGTGTGACCCTGGGCAAGTCACTTCCCTACACTGGGCCTCAGTTTCCTCCTCTGAAAGTGAGGGGACTGGACTCCATGGCCCCTATGGTCCCTTCTAGATTGAGGATCCTCCAATCCTAAATTGGGTCCTAAAGTTATATTTGCATAAGTATGATTAGACAAAATACTATACACAGAACCTCAGGAAACAAGGGTTTTCGGAGTAAAATTTGTATTAAATATGTCTGAATTCCAATGAAAGAGTCTTCAGTCTTATAGATATTGGCTTTTGCCAGGGAACTAAGCTTAGCAAATGTTTTCATATGCTAACACCGTCTGTGCACGTTAGAGTCAGGCCTTCTTAATGTCAGAAATAATCAGTCTTGAGAACAGACCAGTAATACAAAACAACCACTCCTAGTCACATAGCTCCAAAATTCGCAACCTGTTCCTTACAACCACTGTGTAAGGTCAGCAGGATATGAATGGTTATTGTTCCCATTGCACAGATGAGGAAACTGAGTCTCTACAAAGTAAAGTATTTTACCCAGGGTTACACAGCTAAGAAGTATCTGACAGGAGATTCTAACTCAAGTCTCCTGATTCTATGTCAAGTAACTAAGGGACAGTGAATGAATACAATAGACTCCTTGTTCCTTCTAGTTATGATTTCCCAGCCTTTTGCTGTATCTTTAGCCAGGGCACATCTATTAGATTAAGGTCTCAACTGTAGAATTTGGAACAGTCACTTTTGCCCAGCTGTGACTGCAGTTATCGGCAGACCCCTTTCCTCACTTCCCAAGAGAGGGCTACATCCCATTCTGCCATCTGTGGATCTGTTCCCTGGTCCTTCTCCCCCAGCAGAAACAACAGCTGTGACAAATATTGCTCACTGGGAACAGGAAAGCTTTCAAATCTTAAGTGCTGTATTCCTTATAGCTTAGATTCTCAGAGGTCAAGAAGTGGTATGGCCCATATACCCCTGAGTTACCTGGAATGGGAGTCATACATAATCTGGCCACATGCCTCCATGATGGATTATTAATAGGAAGTAAAGTGCTCCCAGGCATGAACCTGGGTGATGAGCAGTGAGGTGGGTTGATGCATCAAAGGTGAATTGGTTTCAGGGATGGGACCCTAACTATTCCTGTCTCTGAGGATGGAGCTCACTGCTAGGACTTAGCTCTTCAGACTCAAGCACAGCTGAACCAAGACAGTTTAAAATCACAAACAAAAAATCAAGCAAGATAGGTGTATGTTGTAATTCTTAGGAGCTTGGAGGGCCTAAGGTCTCAGTCAATTGATTGTCAAGTATTTATTGGGTTTGCCACTGGGATCTAAAAAAAAGCCAAAAATATGATACCTATCCTCAAGGATTTTACCATGCTAAAGTAATATTTCAGTTACCCAGGATACAGTCAGGAAGCAGGAAATAAGCAAAACATATGACTGATAACCTAAAATAGAAGTCAGAAAGCACAGGCACTAGACTCACAAACTCCTAAGAGGAGAGGCCCACCACCCTCTGAGTCTGTGCTTACAAGAGTCATAGCTTACAAGAACTGAACAAGTCCAGTGGTCTGGTCTCCAAGACCACAACAGAAAAGAAGTAGGTAGGGTGTTCAAGTTTGCTGATATAGAAGTTTGCTGATAGAGAAGTGACAGTCGACCTGGAGGGAAGAGGAAAAACTATAAAAAGATAACACAGGAACCCCCAAAGCAGAGCAGTCTGGAGCCAGTGAGAACAAATAACATCTGAGAGAAACACTGTTATAACATGGTGTAAGAATAGTTGATGAGAATGATATCATCAAAAAAGCTACACAGTTATCCCTTCCACATCATGGGAGTTATGGAGTTAGTGCCCCACAATCTGGATTTCTATGGAAAATGTTTTGGCCCTCCCTTTGTACCAGAGAGGAAGTCTGCATTATTATGGTATCAAAAGATAAAATATGTTGTACTGTACAATACTGTACTGCATCATCTACTGGCCTTTGCGTGTCATCTGTGGTTTCTGCAAAACTCCCAAAAAATTCCCATTTAATTTCTCATGACGACCCACAACATATTGAAACCATGATGGGGGAAAGTTGTGATGTGGAAGGGAGAACTGTAGTGTGTTCCTTATCTTCTGTTTACAAAAGAAAGGAAGTAAGTTTGGAATATATTTTAGAAATAGTTCTATGCAAAATGGTGGGAATAAACACAATTACAACTACATTGTAAACTCCTATCCCCCCTCCCTCTCTGGTCTTCAAATCTCTTTCTATTGACTCGCTCCTTCCCTGCTGCCTACAAACACAGCCAGGTCTCCCCCATTATTCAAACACTCTCACCTGCCACTCTCATGGTCTTAAGCCAGCTAAGCTCCTAGAAAAAGCTATTTACACTTGTTGATTACTCTTCCTCTTCTTTTACTCTTCAATCTGGCTTCCTACCAGCCTCATCACTCAACTTAAAGTGCCCTCTCCAGAGTTACCTGAAGTCTCAGTTTCCAGATCTGACGGCCTTTTCTCAGTCCTCATCCTTCTCAATCTTGCTGTAGCATTTGACACTGTTGACTATTCTCTCGTTCTTGATACTCCCTTCTCTAAGCTTTCATGACACTCTCTGGATGATCATCCATATCCTGCTCCCATAATCCCAACACCCTCAACACTCCTCCTTAAATGTCCCACCCCAGACCTACCCATTCCTTCCATTGTGCTCTCTGGAATGCCTACTCCATCTTAAACCATTTAATTTCCCGCCTCATCTGGCTCTCACTGAGCTCTGGCTCCCTCCTGACCTTGAGTGAAATCCCTGGCGACCCTTGCCAGTACCAGTGGCACTTATATGCCATTCACTGGTCACAATGGGTAGTCCCCAGTGCTGCTTACAGACTCTCCCCCTACCACCATCACTTGGTAACCTCTCTTCCCTTTAGGTTCATTCAATCCATATTTACCAACGATCAAGATTCCCACAGTTGTTACCTACTGTTATCTTGGAGTACCAGAAGCCTCTCCTGGTACTTTCCCTCAGAAAATATCTCCAGTTTACCCTGTATCTATACTGCATGTACACAGTTGTCTACATGTCTCCCCCTTAGAACATGAGCTCCTGGAATGCTGGGACAGTTTTGCCTTTCTTCTTATTCCCAGGGCTTAGCACAAAGCTTGACATATAGTGAGCATTGAATAAATGTCTATTGACTTCACCACTCTATTCCCATCCTCCCTATCTCTAACCTGGTGTATGGTCATTGCCTTCTAACTGGCCTCCTGGCCTCTCTGGTCCTTCCAATACGTCTTTCAAATGGCTTCCATAATGATCTCCCTAAGGTGAGGTCTGATCACATTGCCACCCTATTCAACAACTTCTAGGGTTTCCTTAAGACTATACTTTCTCGAATCAGTTACAAACGCCATAGTTTGGGATATAAGAGCTTCCACAATCTGGCTCCAATCTACCTTTCCAGCCTGATTTTACTCTCATGTATTCAACACCCTAAATGAGCCTACCAGCTATTTCCTTCTTGTCCTGCCCTTGTCCCCCAGGCCTGGAATTACCTCAATAATCTGTAATTTTAATGGTGCGATCAGGCCATCAACACAAATTAGAAACCCTTTGGAACTTACTAGACAATTCAAGAGTGCCTGTGGACAGACAAAAAACAAATCATCACCCTGGAGTCAAAAGGAAAATGAGCCTCTCTGAATTGGGCCATTTTTCTGGGATAATAGACATGAAACTGGCAATTCCTATTACTGCCACGGAATTAGCATCACACCAAGACCTTTTCATTGTTTGACAAGAATATTTGGGGAGAAATATAATGCTTTCAGCTTTTGCGGAGGGGCAGTGCAGATTCAAAGATTTGCCTCAATGGCTCTACGATCTAACCTATAGGACTCACAACCTATGCATACCATCTCATACCTTAATTTAAAACTTTTTATATAGTGTTTTTTGTTTGTATAGCTGCAAAAAAAGAAAGGAAAAGAAAAAAAGAAAAGGAACTGTGTTTCAGTTCCTGTATTTTTATCTACTAGAGCCCTGCTCCAAGGCCTCACTGAGGCACAGTGTTGACCCTACACTGTGGGAGGCTAGGCCAGCAAAATATAAGCTATACCTACTCCTAAAAAGCTGGAAAGGTTTTGAGGTGAGGCCTGGAGATAAATCCTGCCTGGCAGTGGCCAGACCAGCCTTGCTCAATGCAGGGAGGCCCATTACCAGGCAGGCCAAAGGGGTGATGAATTTTTGGTCAAAGGAACTCTTGAAACACTAGCAACCTGAGTTATAGAAGGGTTCTGATCTGCATGAGTTGGGAAAATACACACACCAAAGAAATGACTGAAATACCAAAGTGAACAACTGGACTCTAAGAGCATCCAAACTTCTCCTAGTAAGTTATTCATTTTGGAAAATATTTAAAATAGAAATAATCATAGGCTGTTTTGTTCTTTGTCTAGCTCTAGTGCTTAGCACAGTGCCTAGGGCATAACTGGTATTTGATAAGAACTTATTGTAACCCTCAGAGGACATTCCTCCCCTGCTCCCTACTCCATTACTAAGGTGCATAGAGTTTCAGTTTTTCAATGTACTGATCTGCTTGGTTGATTGGTTTTCTTCCTCTTCAGGCCTGAGGGTAAAGCAAGACTCATGGTGTGCCTCCTCAAAATGCAGCTTCCTGTTGACCTTGGACTGGGTTGATAAAGTTTCTTGGTCACCTAGGGGCATCAAAGGTCCACCCAAGAGGTGAGATGACCTTTGGACCTGGAAGATATCTGAAAATGGGAGAGTTGCCTCCCCCTGTTCTGCCAAGCACACAAGTTTCTCCAGGGAGATGAGTGGGCCTCATTTATAGGAACTAAGAACCACTGAATCCTGGTTACCTATCTTTGCTAAGTTAGGACTAAATAAACTTCCTTCCGTGGACTGGTCAATGACTTACAAATGCCTCCTTTCATTTCAATGCTGAACCTGAATGCACAGTCTAAGATAGGCCCACCCCTAAATTACGGAATGAACGTCATGACTCCAAATTTTTCCTAGCCCTCCCTCATGCTTGGAATGTTCGTTCCCCCGCGTCACCTCCACCTCCTTGGCTTCCCTGGCCTCCTTCAAGTCCCTGCTAAAATCTCCCCTTCTACAGGAAGCCTTTCCCAATCCCCCCTTTGTTTACTGACTGATTGGAATGGAGAAGGAAGAGAAATATAGGGAAAATTTAGAAGGTGAAATGTAAAAACATTTTATAAATGTAAATGTTGTAACATGAAAATGTAAAACCAAAAGCTATCATTAAAAAAATTTTTAAATTCTGGTTGACATGTTTTTTTTTCCTATCTCCTAGTAAGATCAAATTAGCCAGAGTATACTTTTTCCATTTTAGAAACCTCTCCAGATATATAATAGAAGTTGGGTGCAAAATGAAAATTCATACCTAAGAACCCTCTTTTTCCACTGACTTACAATATAAAACTACAGGTGTGAAGCCATGGGGATGGAACATCCAGCTCATACTGCAGCTGTTGGAAGGCCAGGAAAATACAGTAACCAGAACATTTCACTGAAGGTTCAAAAGCCTTTCCGATTTCAATCATCACCTTGAAATCAGACAACTAATCATGCTGTTTAGTCAAAACAGCAGCACAGAAAGAAAAGGCTGGGTGTGATGCATATCACCAACCAGGTTGGGGATGAGAGAACTCCAATGAAGTGTATGGCAAATATGGTAAGTCAGACTGAAGCTATACTCTCCTACTTTTATTACAGCAATGACCTAAAAAGAGGATCAGACTGCACAGTAACTAAGAAATTGAAAGACAAGCTTCAGTAAATTCCTTTGTCCATCCCAGGAGGACATAAAACCCAAGCCAGAAGGTATGGATACTAGAAGAGAAGTCTTGCCAGCAAGGCCAGCAGGTAAACAGGTGGAACAGACAAGAAACCAGCAAGAGCATCACAAAGGGGACAACACCATGGAGTACCAACCTCAGGATCAAGAAAACCCCAGAGTGGAGGAAGATCACCCTTTGCCCTGATCAGGGACATCCAGCTGTAGGACAAAGACTGAAGACACAGAAGGCTGCCAGCACATTGAGCATAGACATGCCACACACCAAAGGAAGTAGAAGCCAGAGGTGCCAGGTCACATAGGGCCTAACCATGTTACTGAAGACCTGAAGCTAGAGATCCAGGTTAAGAACACAACAATTTCAATTATATAACATTGAAAACGTTTTATGCAAACAAAATTAACGCAGTTCAAAAATCAGAAAGAAACAGGCAACTGGGGGAAAGTCTTTGTAGCACATTCCTCTGACAAGGTATATGAAGAACTAATTCAAACACCTAAGGACAAGAGCTATTCCACAATATTTCCAAATATCCATTTAGTGAAAAGATATAAAGAGGCAGTTTTCACGGGAAGAAATCTATAATCACATGTAAAAAATGCTTCAAATCACCAGAGAAGTGCAAATGAAAACAACTCTAGGTCCCACCACACACCTGTCAAAGTGGCAAAGGTGACAAGAAAACGACAAATATCAGAGGGGCTATGGGTTAAGTACACTAGTGGACTGTTGGTGATACCAAGGATTCCCAGCCATTCTAGAAAGCAGTTTGGAATGAGACCCAGAGCATCACCAAAGCATTCAAACTCTTTGGCCCAGCAATACCACTACTAATCCTATACCCTCCAAAAATAAAGAGGTAAAGAACTTATAGGTATACAAATATTTATAATGGCTTTCTGTCACAGCAAAGAATTAGAAATTAAGGTATCAATCAACTGAGGGATGGATAAACAAATCATAGTATACAAATGTAATGGAATATGATTGCACTGAAAGAAATTATGAAAGGGCAGCTTCAGAGAAACATGGGAAGACTTATATGGAGTGATGCAAAGCAAGGGGAGTAGAACCAGAAGGACCTTTATGTAAAAACAACATTGTAACAAAAATATTTTTTAAGACTAATAACGAAGTCTGATCAATGTAATGACCCACTAAGATTCCAAAGGTCCAGTAATGAAACATACTACCTACCTCCCGAGCGAGGTGATGAACTCTTAAGGTGCAGAATAAGATATACATTTTGAGACATTGAGAATGTAAGGATTTATTTATTTATTTATGCATATTTCATACAAGAGCTTTATTTTTCTTTCCTTCAATTTAGGGGAAGAAGAAATTGCGAGGGAAAGGATAGTAGTGAACTTAGAGACGGGGAATAAGAAAAGGTCAATCAGTCAATAAACATTTATTAAGCACCTGCTATGTTCCAGTTACTGCACTAAGCACTGGGGATACAAAAAAAGTCAATAAGATAATCGTTACCTTTAAGGCACTCCCAACCTAAGGGGAGAGCCAACTTCAAGCAATTGTGTATGAACAACATATATACAACATAAATAAGGAAAGCACTAGAATTAAAGAGAATCAGAAAAAGCTTATTTCAGAAGGTGGGATTTTAGCTGAGACTTGAGGGAAACCCAGAGGTACAGATGAGGAAAGAGAGCATTCCAGGCATGGGGAACAATTTGTGAAAAATGTGCAGGTGGGGATTGAAATGTCCTGCCAAGGAACAGTAAAAGGCCAGTGTCCCTGGATAGAAGAATACATGAAAGAAGGGGCAGATCATGCTGGAAGAAGACTGGAAAGATAAGTGAGGATCAGAGGGGGCTTTGAATACCATATCTGATCAGATAACAGGGAGCCACTGGAGTCTTTGGCGGTGAGGGGGGTGACATGGTCAGGCCTGTGTTTTAGGAAAACCACTGTGATGGCTGAATGGAAGATGGACTGGAGTGGGGAGAGACTTGAAGCAGTCAGGCCTACCCACAGGTCACTGTAATAGTACAAGCACAAAGTGATGAAGGCCTGCACCAGAGTGGTGGCAGTATCAGATAAGAGAAGGATGCTACAAAGGTGAAAGACAAGCCTTGGCAACAGATTGGATATGGAGAGGGAGACAGAAAAGAGTTCAGGATGACTCCTAGGTTGTGAGCCTGGGGGACTAGATGGTGGTGCCCTGAACAGGAATAGGGAAGTTTGGAAGGGAGGAGTTTTAGGGGGAAAAGATAATGAGTCTAGTTTTGTTTTTTTTTGCTGTTGAGTCATTTCAGTCCTGTCCGACTTTTTGTGAACCCATTTGGGGTTGTTTTGGTTTTTTTTTTTTTTGGGTAAAGATACTGAAATGCTTTGCCATTTCACTTTCCAGCTCATTTTTACAGATGAGGAAACTGAGGCAAACAGGATTAAGTGACTTGCCAGGAGTCATACAGGTAGTATAGGGCCAGATTTAAGGATAAGTCTTCCTGAGTCTGGGCTAGGGACTCTAGGCAGTGCAGCGCCACCTAGCTTTGGACATGTTAAGTTTAAGACATAGGACATCCAGTTTGAGATGTCTAATATGGCAGCTGAATGAGAGACTGGAGGTCATCAGAGAGGTTAAGGTAGGACAGGTAGATGTGAGAATCATCAGCATACAGACAGTAATTGAATCCACGGGAACTGACCAGATCACCAAGTGAAGTAGTACAGAGCCATGGAGGATTTCCTTGGATAGTGGTCATGCCCTGGATGACGGTCCAGCAAAGAATACTGAGGAGCAGTCAGATATGCAGGAGGGCCACTAAGAGAGAGCAGTGTCCTGAAAACCCAGAGAGAAAAGAATGTTATGGAGAAGATGAAGATTGACCTTGCCACAGAGCTCAAGAGCACTGAGAAAAGGCCATTGGATTGGGCGATTAAGAGATAATTGATAACTTTGGATTGAATGATGAACTCATAAGCCAGATTGTAGAGAGTTAAGAAGGGAGTGAGAGAAGTGGAGGCACATTATTCTATACAGCCTTCTCAAGGGGTTTAGTCACAAAAGGCAGGAGGGATATGGGATGATAGCAGGTCATACCAACCATGTCTCCAGAGGACCCCTGATGCAACATGGTAGCCACTTCCTGACAGAGAGGTGATGGACATAAAGTGCTGAAAGAGAAAAACATTTTTGGACACAGACACAGTATGGATTAGTTTTGCTTGATTATGCTTACTTGCTATGAGGGAATTTTCCCCTCTCTTCCTCTTGGTTTTTCATTGGGGAAGAGGACTGTTGGGGGAAGAGGGGTTAGTGACAGTGATATAAAAAAAGAACATTATAATATTGTTAAAATTCACAGATAGAAAAGAAAGAAAATCAGGAAGAAGCAATGACAAGTAGAAAAGTTTTGAAAATAGCATGTAGAATTTATTATAATTTTTAAAGCAAGTAGTATGAAGATTCAGTCTCATGTAGAATTTATTATAATTTTTAAAGTAAGCAATATAAAATGAAGATTCAGTTTCATGTAGGATCTTTTTGTTTTCTGTTGTGTGTAAGAAATATTCAGTTTCTGGTGTTTAGGTTCAGAATAATTTCTTTTTCAGGAAGAAAAGCAACAGAACAGAATGAAGATGATTTGGAAATAGAAAGCAAGACAACTTTGGAGATAACATATTGAAAGTATTATATGCCTAAAGAGAAAATTAAGTTGGTCATAATACAGATTCGGGCTTCATGGATGGTCCCCTTTCTCTCGCATTAGATATGGAAATGATCATCTCATTTGGTGTTGATTAAGTTTAGGACTTTTTTAAAGAGGCAAATAATTATCCTTCTTTGCAGAGGTGAGAAACTAAGGATACAGATGACTATCCTGTCAAATTCAGTAGATGTATTGGTTTGTTTTGCTGAAATGCTTTTTCCCCCTTATTTTTTTATTGTTATAAAGGATAACTTTGGGTAGAAGAATGGGAAGGAGATACATTTGGAAATGAAGGTGAATAAACACAAAAAATAAATTTAACAAATTTATTATTTTTCTTTGGTGTATATTAATAATAAATTCTAGATCCCTGAGCTGATCACACCCTTCTTGCTCTTTGAGGACAAAGAGAAGTACAAAATGGATGGGATAGGGGCTGAAATGATTATTAAATAACTAATTCTTAATATTGGAGATTTTTCCCTCTCTGAAGTCTTATTCTCTACCGGCCCAAGGCAGCACGTGAAGGACATTGCTGATAATAAGATCAGATTGGCTTTCTCCTGAATCCAGTTCAGACCCAGCGTGGGTGGGGAAGTCCACTGTGTTCTGCTCAGGTTTGGCTGGGGATAAATTCTTTGATTAGACTGCCCAAGCCTGGGGGTGATTTGGAAGTAAATGATATGATCAAAGTCACCCACTCCCCCAGACCCTCATTAGAATAGTGTACCTCAGAGTTGTGAACTGATGCAACCATTCTGGAGAGCAATTTGGAACTATGCCCAAAGAGCTATAAAAGTGTGCATACCCTTTGATCCAGCAACACCATTACTCGGTCTGTATCCCAAAGAGATCATAAAAAAGGGAAAAGGACCCACATGTACAAAAAACATTTATAGCAGCTCTTTATGTGGTGGCAAAGAATTGGAAATTGAGGGGATGCCCATCAATTGGGGAATGGCTGAACAAGTGGTGGTATATGAATGTAATGGAATACTATTGTGCTATAAGAAATGATGAGCAGAAAAACCTGGAAAAGACTTAACATGAACTGTTACTGAGTGAAGTGAGCAGAACCATAGTACATAGTACATAGTAACAGCAACATTGTTCGACAATCAGCTATGATAGACTTAGCTCCTCTCAGAAATACAATGATCTAAGACAATTCCAAAAGACTCATGATGAAAATGCTATCCATATCCAGAGAAAGAACTATAGAGTCTAAATGCAGATCAAAGCACACTATTTGCCCTTTTTGTTGTTTTTTCTTTCTCATGGTTTTTCTGTTTTCTTCCGACTCTTCTTTCATAACATGACTAATGTGGAAATATGTTTAACATGATTGTACATGAATGACCTATATCAGATTGCTTGTTGTCTTGGGAAGAGGGGAAAGGAAGGAGGGAGAAAAATTTAGGATTCAAAATCTTGTAAAAACTTAAGGTTGCAAACGATCATTACATGTAATTGAAAAAAATAAAATACTATTTCAAAAGAAAAAGAATAGGTCAACTTCTCATTATAATATTCATTCTTTCTCATTACTTGTTAACCAGTCAGGATGATTTCCACCCTCGGGAACACCCACTCTTCCAAGGGCACATAAGAGTTGAGTGGGTTCCATAGTTTGTCTTTGGTCTGAGAGATGGCCAAATGACCATCCTTTTATTAATAATATGCTAGCATTATTAATAAAATGATTAATTACCCAGAAACTATGTCTCCAAACTTTTTATGCATCACAGGCAAATACAAAATTAACAATCATAACCGTGACTACGAATGGGATGAACTCATCCACAAAACAGAAGAGCAGGGCAAAACAGGAGAGCATAACCCAACAATAGAATTTATGTCTCAGGCAAACTCAAAAAAGCAGGAGTAGCCATCATGATCTTAGATGAGGCAACAGTGAAAACAGACAAGAGTAAAATGACTATTCTTAAAGGCAACATAAACAACCGAAAAATGTCAGAACTTAATATATATGCACCAATGGCACAGTATCTAAATACTTGAAGGAAAAGTTACTCAAATTACAGGTGGAAATAAGCAGCAAAAGTATAAGGTCTGGGGACCTCAATGGAGCCCTTTTGTACCTAGATATATCTAACAATAAAAAAAAAAGGCAAAAGTAGTAAAGGACCTGAATAGAATTTTAGAAATGTATAATGATAGATCTATAACAATTACTAAATTTGAACTGAAAGGAGAATACCTATTTCTCAGCTGTACACGGAAACTTTACAAAAACTGATCATGAACTAGGGCAGAAAAATTTCAAACGGAGGACAGCAGAAATATTAAATGTACCCTATACTAGCCACAACTCATTAAAAGTACTATGCCATAAAGGTTGGGGATTTGCGGGATTTTAAATCGATCTTAAACTAAGAAATTTAAACAGAAAGAATTAGCAAAACATAGTAACGAGAGATAATTTAATCAAAGAAAATTACAACAATGAGACAATACACCAAACTTTAGGGATGCAGCTGAAGCAGTAGGGAAGGGAAATTTTACACATCTAAACACTTTCATCAACAAAAAGACAAAATAGATCAACAAATAAGGCATGCTACAGAAATTCATTTATGCCTTGTTCAATTTCTTTAACTGAAACTGGGTTATTTAAACTGGAGGAAAAAGCCGTGAAGCATGTTTCCTTGATAAAGGTCTCATTTCCAAGCTATATAAGGAACAGATACAAATTTATAACACCAAGAGCCGTTCCCCAATTGAAAACGGGTCAAATATGAACAAGTTGTTTTCAAATAAAGATATCCAACCCATCAACAACTATAATTTTTTAAATGCTCCAAGTCCCTAATAATAGGGGAAAAGCAAATTAGAGTAGCTCTGAAATTCTACCTCACACTCAACAGATTAGCAAAGATAACAAAAGAAAATAACAAATGTTGGACGGGTTGTGGGAAAATAAACACACTAATACACTGTTGGTGGAGTTGTGAATCAGTCCAGCCATTCTGGAAAGCAATTTGGAACCATGCTCCAAAGCCACACACTTTGAGCCAGCATAACCACCACTAGGTTTATCACTCAAGAGATCAAAGAGAGGAAGAAAGGACACTAATAGGGAAATTTGAAAGGCAATGTAATGACCAACCACAATTCCCTTGGGCCAATCCATGATGAAGCATACTACTCACCACCTGACCCAGAGGTAGGGGAGGGAGGTACCAAGAGACAGCCTTAGATATACATTTTTGAACACAGCCAATGTACGGATTTATTTTGGTTGCCTATAATTGTTACAAGGGAGGGTGATGGTGGTGGTGGTGGTTTTATAAGGGGGGAATTTGAGAGGAAGAAAAGCTATAAAGTGATGAGAAAAAAGTGAAAAGGGAAAAAACCAAGGTCATTGTAACTTTTTTTCAATGAACAGAGAACAAAAGGATGTTGAAGAGACATATTTTCCCTTTTTTTATCTCTAGTACTTAGCACAGTTCCTAGCACATAGTAGGCACCTAATAAATATCAATTGGTTGGCATTTCCCAAGTGACACATGTTCTAGTACACAGAGGAATAATTTTGCTTAAAGGAGGTTGTTGACCTGACTAGAGGAGACACAAATAAGCAGGACAACTTTGGAACTTTTGACTTTATTGCATATTTTTTTAAAAATTCAAGCATTATATAATTCAGATTCGTGGTTTCATGTACAATCCTTTTTCTATTCTTCTGTGCGTATGGAAATGCTCGTGTTTGTCGATTACCTTCAAGTCAATACTATAACAAATTTTTTAATTAAAATATTCAGTGGTGGTTATGGAAAAGTGTTTACTCTTGGCAATTTTTTACTCTTGTCAGTTGACCTTAGATATAGCTAAGTGACTGCATTGTGATTGAGGGTAAGATATCCTAATACCATATTCCTTCCCATTTTCACCAAGAGGTAATGGGAGGCTCACTGTGGGAGGGCACACATCCTTGCTGCTCCTTGGAAGGCTGGAGCTGCTGAATCACTGGAGCTCTGAAGTTCTGACCTGCAGTAGGGCAAAAATTGATTGGGGATCCAATCAAGCACCTACATGGTGAACCCCCTGGGGTCGGGGACCACCAGGCTGCCTAAGGAAGGGTGAACCAGCCCAGGTCAGATATGGAGCTGGTCAAAGCTGCCCTGCATGCAGATCATGGCCTCTGGACTTCCAGGTTGGGAGAGAGGAGGAGACCCAATCTCAAAATAAATAAATCAATGAATGAATGAAAAAATAAGGCAATGGGAATAATACTGAGGTGGGGGCTAAGACATAATAGTTATTACACATTAGAAAGCAGCAAGTGAAAAAGAATTACCACCAGTGCTGGACAACAAACCTGAAGCAGGACAAGGATCACTGGAGCCCTAATACCTAGTCTTGTATTTACATGCAATTATCATCAGAGGCACAGAAGGTACCCAGTTTGCTGAAAGCTAATTATGCCTAGGGCTCCAGGCTGCAGATAAAAATAATAAAGGTGGTGACTATGAGGAAGCAAAGGTCAGACAAAGTGAGACAGTCCAAGCCAATGTCCTTTGGGTTTAGTCTGGACTTCTTGGGAGGTAAATATAGCCTGTGAGTGGGTCTGCCTGCCTCAGGTCTCCTCTACTTTGATCCATCCTCTAGATTTTCTTAAGTCAATGGCTTCCTATTCCCTCTCTTTGCCTCTGTTTGGCATTCAAAGCCCTTTGCTACCTAGCCCCCTCCTACCTTTCCGGTCTTCTTAGACTTTAGTCTCTGCCATGTACTATTTGATCCAGCAACATCGGCCTCCATCTCTAGGCTCTGGACATTTTCTCTGGCTCTGTCCACCCCCATCCACCCCCCATGCCTGGAATGCTCTCCCTCCTCATTTATGCCTGCTGACCCCCCCCCCACTCCGGTTTCTTTAAGAACCAACTAAAATTCCATCTTTTACAGGAAGCCATCCCCAACCCTTTATAATTCCAATGCCTCCCATCTGTTGATTATTTCTTATTGATCCTGTATATAGCTTGCTTTGTATATATTTGTTTGCATGTTGTCTCCCCCCCCCACCACCATTAGCTTGTAAGCTCCTTGGGGGAAGGAGCTGTCTTTTGCCTCTTTTTGGATCCCCAGAACTTAGTGCATAGTAGGTACCCAATAAATATTTATCGATTGGCATTTCCCAAGTGACACATGTGCCGTTTAAAAAGTTCAAGAGACATAATTTCTGGGAAATCTAATCATTTTATTAATAATGCCAGCATGTTTATTAATAAAAAGGATGGTCTTTTGGTCTCTCTCTTAAACCAAAGACAATCAAGGCAGGGGCTCAGGGCTTATGTGCCCATTGAAAGAAAGGTGTTCCTGAGGGTGGCAATCAACTCTGATTGGCTAACAATTAATGAGAGAATGAATATTACAACAAGGGGTTGGACCTGAACTTTGATTATGTCAGTTACTTCTAAGTTGCCTCCAGCCTTGGGCAATCTATTAGAAGAATTTATCCCCACCCAAACCAGAGTAGAACACAATGGCTTCCCTCACCTGGGTGGGGTCTGGGTAGAGGAGAAAGTTAGCTCAACCTTCAGGGCCGTCTTGAAATGAGGATAAAGAAAAGGGCAAATCTGAATCTCCCCAAATCAATGGTTATTCATGATCATTTCTCTCACACACTTTGTAGTTTACAGAGGAAAAGTTTGGTTTAAAGGATCCAGAATTTAGACAGCCCAACATTCTAAATGGACTAACAAAACATACTGCCCATCTGTGAACGGAGCACAAATAAGCACTTTACTCTATAGGGCTGTTTTCCAGTTGTTCCTTACTATCAGCTCAAAGCCCAAGCTATGAAGATGGAATATGCCCAGAGATCCTACTTTAGTACCACCAAGCCACACCCTGTCCCTTAGGTGGACCCTAGGCAAATCTGTCCACCTAGCCCCAGCTCCAGGCTTCTTATACATTCTACATCCCCTTCACTCACTCTCTTTTCCAATTAAACTGGCCTTCTTGCTGTTTCTCACAAAGGCCATTCCATCTGCCATCCCACTGTCCAGGCAGGGCTTGGAAGGCATCCCCTCCTTCACTTCCTCCTCACAGAATCCCTAGTTTCTTGGGTTGAGCTCAAATACCACCTCTTATGTGAGGCCTTTATTGATCCTGCTTAGTTGCTAATGTCTTTCTCTCCCACATGACCATGCATATACTTACAAAAATTCTAAAATAGTTTAAAATGTGGTTTGCTAGGGGCAAAAGCATGTGAGTATGCTGTAGGGCAGCCAAGAACCAGGTCTATTATTTGGAAAAATCTCTGGTTTTGCTATCTCCAATAAGCTTTGGAAAACATGGTAAGTCACAAGACTGACTTAATGCAAGGATTATAAATCATTAATTTAAACCAGCCTTCTAAACACAAAGAAACTTTTATCACTCTCAGAAGCTCACAGAAGCTCTTCTGCTCTTAGGCAAAACCATAGTGTCCTGGGTTCCCCCACTGTGGCTATGTGACTCTGGGCAAATCACTTCTAAGTACCCCAAGCAAGTCGCTAAAACCATAATCAAGGAGCTATGGTTTGGTCAAAGAATAGAGAATTTGGAGTCAAAGGACCAGAAATTGAATGCTGGTTCTGCTATTTGGAGAAAGTCACGTCCTCTCCCTGGGCCTCAGTTTCCACATCTGTGAGAGAAATGATTATTAATAACCAATGATTTGGAGAGATCCAGAGTTGCCCCCTTTTCCTAAAGTTCTCATTTCAAAAGTTCAGTGTCTGAAGGACACTGCTGATAATGAGATTGGATTAACTTTCTTAATAATCTTGTTCAGACCCCACCCATCTGGGGGAGCCATTTGTGCTAATCCCGCAGGTTTGGGTAGGGACAAAATCCAGCCCAAGGCTGGGGGTGGTCTGGGTATAGGGATAATCCCTCTTTGATATGATGTCACTCTCAGCCTCTAATTGTAATATTCATGCTCTCATTAACTGTTAACCAATCAGAGTTGATTACCACCTTCAGGAACACCCCTCTTCCAAGGGCATATAAGCCAAGTACCAGCCACCATGATTGCCTTTGGCATTCCAGAGTGCCACTGGCCTTTTATGAAAAATTCTGGCATTATTAATAAAATGATTAAGCGGCCCAGTAATTATGTCTTTTGAACTTTTTAAATGCCACATCTGTAAAATGAATGAGTTAGACTAGATGGCCTCTGAGATTCCTTTCCAGATTTAAATCTACTGTCCTATGAAGCTGCAGATTGCATTGGCTATTTGCACTGGTAGAGGGAATCCCCAGACTTCAAGGAGCTTACATTCTAAAAGGCAAACAATACATATGAGTGGTGGCCAGGAAGGGATCTTTTGGTTTGAAAAGTTACAGGAATGGTGAATGGTGCCACTGCAGAGTAAATTGACACGTGCATTGTAGGAGCAATGACAGCTGATTTATTATGGTTCCAGAACTGGAAAGGAGATAGTATGAGTTGGAGGGCAGAAGGGAGGCATGGAGACTGGGAAGATGTCCAGGGAATGCAGTATAGCTGGAACCAGGCCCAGATGTAGTGGGAGACTGAGGCAGGCAACCACTGGTGGGGTCATGGAGAGGGCAGTCCCCAGCAGGAGTTCTGGGGATGAAGAGTGCTGGATTTGGAAGACCTGGGTTCAATTCATGGCTCTGCCACTTACTATTTATACAACCTGGGGCAAGTCTGATCACCTTCTTGCGCTTCAATTTTCCTTCTTTGGAAAACCAGCAGGGTTAGATTATGGCCTTCAATTCAAAACCTTTGTTCTTCTGTGTGACCTTGAATAAGACACTTCCCCTCTATGAGACTCACTTTCCTCCTCTGTAAAATGAGGGGACTGGGTACAATGGACTCTGCGGGCCTGTCCAGCTCTAGATGTGTGGTCTTATGGGTTATCTTGGGCTGGTCACTTCCCCTCCCTGGGCCTCAGTTTGGTTTGTCTAATTGATCTCTGAGGTCCCTCTCAGCTCTAGATCTAGGATCCTATGTGTAACCTGGGCCAAGTCACTTCCCCTCCCTGAGCCTCAGTTTCCCCATCTGTAAAAGGATGAGGTTGGCCACTCAACCTATGAACGTAAAACTTCAGACTTCAGTTGCCATGGTACCTTGCTCAACAAAACGTCCACAGAGACTCAGGTGGAAAGGCCACATTGTGACGTCACCGCGTTGGGGCGGGGCAAGAACGAGTCCATAGCGACGCGGCCTCAACATGACGTCACAGCGGGGCCTGTGTCAGTTCTTAGGCAGCGCCCAGACCCGCAGGGTCCGCCCCTGGGCGCACTGATTCGGGCTCTCCTAACTTGGACAACGTCCCTAAGTGGCCCCTGGGGACATCTCCCCTCACCTCCCCTGGCCGCGAGCCCGTCCCTCTGAGCTGAGAGACCTGGCCGGCCGGCCGGCCAAGCTCCCAGCCCAGCCAGGGGTGCCCGCTTGATCCCCCCCCCCAACTTACCCCGCACCACTCACCCCGCTTCTCCCCAGGGCTTCGGAGTGTGTCCCCCGAAGCCTGAGCCCTCTCGCCGACCCATCCATCGCCTCCGGCGCCGCTCCAAGGCCTCCACTCCATTCTCCAGCTGTCATCGTTGGTGCATACCGCAGACTGCACTGCGACTGCGCGCCGCTAGGTACGCTGGGATTCGTAGCCCAACACCCTGAGGTAGAGTATTGTAGAAGACTCCCCCACCCGGAGCCTACCTAGAACTACAACTCCCAGAAGGATATTGTAATAAGTCAAGGGCGGGGAAGGTGGGGGAGGGGGGCGATTGGGCTCCGGAGATAGGTTAAGAGTAGAGAGGCCTGAGTGGTTGGGGTCCCGCCTTAGCTGTTCTTCTATTGGTTCCTAGAGTAAGAGGCGGGGCCGAAGTGAGAGCTCGAGAAGTAGTCGAGATGGAGGGCTTGGTGTCCAACGTGGAGATCTGTAACCTGGCCTTTAACGGAAAGTTTGAGCAGCTGAAGGAAAGGGTCCTGTCGGACAAAACCCAGGCCACCAAGATTGACCAGGTGAGGGACCGAGCGAGGGAGCCCGGCGGGCCGGCGTGCCCGCTTTCCCCCGCAACTCCCTCTTCCTGTAGTTCCACCGCGAGTGAAGTCGAAGACGCGAGTTCGACCGAGGTCTTGAGGGCTAGAGTCGTTAGAGGTCCCTGGTGCGCAAACCCCCACTGAAGCCCCTAGGCCTGGGTGGGGGAGGGGCGGGACCGAATAGGAGGGAAAGGCCCTTCTC
This sequence comes from Trichosurus vulpecula, assembly GCF_011100635.1. Classification (NCBI taxonomy): domain Eukaryota; kingdom Metazoa; phylum Chordata; class Mammalia; order Diprotodontia; family Phalangeridae; genus Trichosurus; species Trichosurus vulpecula. The sequence goes on from NW_023494377.1 coordinate 3,135,949, forward strand.
CACCGTGGGCCTCAGTTTCCACACTTGGAAAACGAAAAGGGTGGGACTGGATGGCCCTCTTGGGTCTTCTTGGCTTTAAATCTAGCACCCCAGGTGGGTCCCTAGGCTGGACCCTTCCCCTCCCCCACTTGGAAAACAAAAGGGGTGGGACTCGAGGGCCCCCCCTCAGGGCCTTCCTGACTTCAAATCTAGCACCCTAGGTGGGGCCCAGACCAAACCCTCCTCTCCCCCATTTGGAAAAAAAGGGGGGGGGGTGGGACTCCTAAAGCTAGAAGGCACTAGAGCGGGAACCAGGAACAGTGCAATGGCGCCTTCCCCCCCCCCCCGCTTAAAAAAATAATTTTTTAAAAAAATTCTAAACTTAAACATCAAAAACGAACATTTCCATAAACACAACAGAATACAAAAGAGGTGGAACCTTAAGGCAGGCCCTGCTTCCCCGCTTGAAAAACAAAAAAGGGTGGGACCCGATGGCTCCCAAGAGCCGCTTTCCTGACTTTAAATCTAGCACCCTAGGTGGGGCCCAGACCAAACCCTCCTCTCCCCCATTTGGAAAAAAAGGGGGGGGGTGGGACTCCTAAAGCTAGAAGGCACTAGAGCGGGAACCAGGAACAGTGCAATGGCGCCTTCCCCCCCCCCCCCGCTTAAAAAAATAATATTTTAAAAAAATTCTAAACTTAAACATCAAAAACGAACATTTCCATAAACACAACAGAATACAAAAGAGGTGGAACCTTAAGGCAGGCCCTGCTTCCCCGCATGAAAAACAAAAAAGGGTGGGACCCGATGGCTCCCAAGAGCCGCTTTCCTGACTTTAAATCTAGCGCCCTAGGTGAGGACCCTCCCCCCCCCCCCCCCCCCCCCCCGCCGCCCCCGCCTTGGACCTTGTTTCCGCAATCTGAAAATGAAAAGGACATGGGCTATTTGGCCCATGGGATTTTTGGACCCAAGGGACCCTTCTTATTCAAGAGTTAGAACAGGGGTAGGGAACCTGGGGCCTCAAGGCCGTATGTGGCCTTATACATCCTCAACTTCGGCATTTTGACTGAATCCAAACTTCGAAGAACCATAGAATCTGGGGGGGGGGGCACCTGCCTTGAGCCGGCAGTTTGGGAAAACCCCCGGATCCCCACTCAGAATTATGTTCTTAAATGCGTAAAATAGGATATATGGAATTAGAAAACCAATTCTCTTGCAATACAATTAAAAAGTGATTTTCAAAACAAGTTCATGGACCATGAACCCTTGCTTTCGGGTCATGTAGTGAAGGAGGCCTTTAGTTCCCAGGCAGTTTTCATTTACTTCATTCCCAGTCCCCTGGGGACTATGGCCAAAACCAGGATTGCAATATGGCGGCTACAGGAACTTTTAGCTGCAGCGGCCCCACCCAAATGGCGTCTTGTGGTGATGGAGCTCAGAGCAGATGCTGCCCCTACAGGTGGCAGTGATAGTGGTATCAGATCAGGAGGGATGTGGATGTGACAAGGAGACCTCTATTTTTAGTCTCTGTAAGGTATTAGGGTAGGGACCAGGAGCTGTGCAGTGGCATCTTCTTTCTCTTCTTTAAAAAAAAAATTAATAATCTTTTTAAAAGTTCTGAACTTAAACACCAAAAAGGTACATTTCCACAAACAATAGAATAAAAAAGGACATCCAATGTGAAACTATGGATCTCCATTTCACATCACTTGCTTTCAAATATATATATAATAAATTCTGTACCTTACTTTCAAAACTATCCCACTTGTTTGTGCTTCCTTCTGTTCTCTTTTGAGTATTTTTAAAAAATGTTACCATGGCCGCCTTTTTTTTGGTATCACTAGTGCTTATTCACTCCTTCCCCCCAATTAAATGAGATACAGAAAGGTTAAAAGAAGAAAATTCTTCTAACAAATAAGCGGAGGCAAGCAAAATGAGTTTACCCAGTAGATTTTTGAAAGTATATAAGTGTTTTTTACAAAAGGATATAATCTGCACTTTACTTTCAAAACTGCTCTGCTTGTCTGTGCTTCTTTCTGTTAATATTTGTCCATCTACCAAAAAAATGTTACAGGTGCCCTCTTTTTGGCATCAGTACTGCTTACCCGCTCTTCCCCTGCTCCCTCCCAAAAATAATAGACATAAGGAAAGGTTAACAAAAAGAATCCTTGTCACAAAAGCATAGTTGAACAAAATTAATCTATACAGATTTGTTAAAATATATAAATGCTTTTAAATATATATAATAAATTCTATACTTTACATTCAAAACTGTTCCGCTTGTCTTTCTGATCTCATGTATAAATTTTTTAAAATGTTCCAGTTCTCCAGACTTTGAAAATTGTTTTTCTTTGCGATATTGTTGTTCTTATGTAAATTCTTGGTTCTGCCCACTTCATTTTGCTTCAGTTTATACTATGTAGGATTCTCTGAATTTGTTTCTATTGTGATTTCTCATGGCACAAGAATATTCCATTATATCCATATACCGTAATTTGTTTAAGAAGCAATCTAAAGTACCCCCTTAGATTTTAGTTCTTTTCTTCTTCCCGCTTCTAATCACTTTTAGGTGATTAAACAGAAGGAAACAGGAAGTTTGTTTTCCCTTTGTAACAACAATAACAGAAAACCTGATAAAAGTGACTGTTTCTGATAATGTATGCAACATTGCACAAGTACCTCTTTGCCACCAAGATTGACAAGATGAGGCACCCAATCCAGGGAGCCAGGTTAGCCTTCCCGACTTCCTCAGCATCTGTCCCCCTGTCCCTGTAGTTTCTTTGCAAATGAAGTCTCAACCTGAGGACTTCTACAGCTTCCCTCTTTTGATTCACTGTAGTCATTGTGTATAGTGTTCTGTTTCTGCTTACTTCATTTTTCATCATTTCTCTTTATTTCTCTCAATTCCATATTTTTTCATTTCTTATGGGGCAATAATATGCCATTTGGGGGAGTGTATATGTATATAACTAGGTGAATCAGCACAATATCAGCTATTTGGTGCAAATATCGACAATTTTTCTTTCTGCACTAATTTTGTTTGGGTAAAAACTTTTAAATTTCATATAATTAAAATAGTCTTTTATCGTCTCTCTTTTCTGGCTAAGAATTTTTCTCTTAAGCACTTCCAGACTTCAAATTACATTATAAAGCACTCATTAAAACTGCAGTTATCCCTTCGACATCACAACTCTCCCCGTTGCAATTTTGATATGTTGTGGGTCAGCATAAGAAATTAAGTGGGAATTTTGGAGGAGTTTTATGGAAACCATAGGTGACACGTGAAGTCCAGCAGACAACACAGAAAAAGTGTAGGAACTCAGAAATGCCTAAAATATATGTGTTATATATGTATTGTATAACATCAACATATTTTATCTTTTAATACCGTAATAATTCAGATGACTTCTCTGGTATGAAGGGAGGGTCAAAAATTTTACGTGGATTTTCCAGCTAGAGGGGTCACTGCACCCCTAACCCTTAGGATGTGGAAGGGATAACTGTATTTGGTAGCAAAAAAAAAAAAAACAAAGAAAAGTAGATTAGTGAAACAGATTAGCTAAGGAAGAACCAGAAACAAACTCAGTAGCTCATTGTTCAATAAACAGAGGAACATAAGATATTCATGGAAGGACTCCCTATTTGACAAGATCTGGGAAAGCAGTTTAGCAGCTACTAGGTTAAGAACAGCATCTTACACCATACAGCACAGTAAGTTCAAAATGGTTACCTAACCTAAATTTTAAAGGTCACATCAGGGAAAAAAAAATTAAAAGACAACAAAATCAGGTACCTTTCACACCTATGATTAGGAAAAGGAACTCTTTACAAAACAAGGGGTAGAAGTGATGACAAACTATCCAACAGATAATTTCAGTTGGATAAAATTTATAAAGGTTTACCATGAATAAAATCAATACAGGTAGGGATAATAGAGGAAGCTGTCAATTGAGGAAAAAATCTTTGCATTCTATCTTCCAAATTTGTTACTGTTTGCTTCTGTTTGGCCAGATTTTCTCCTATGTACATCAGTATTTTTGAATTTCAAATTTGTTATTTTCTCATTCATAGTCTCTACTATTTTAGAGTGATGCCATGTTATTTGTTCCAAGTTATCTATTATCTTTTTGTCTTACCGATTTTTTTTTCTTGGAGAGCTATGATTTCTAGCCCAATTTCTTCTTTTAATGATTTTCTTTGTTGAAACATTCTAGAGATTCTTGCTGCTATTCCATTATTTTTAGGAGCCCCCACAAGTTTTATTCTCATATTTTTCAGTGGAGGCTTTTAGACTTCCTTTCTAGCATAATATTTAGTCATTGGAGCACTACCTTTTCCAGATTACTTGTTCATTCTTCCTTTTTATGAGTCTCATTATTGCTTTGTCTGCTTGAGTTGGGTTTTATACCCAGTTTTTCTGATGCTGAGTAAGAAAAGAGCATAGGATCATAGAGCTAGAAGGAACCTTAGAGGTCGTCTAAACCAATCTTCTCCTTTTATAGCTGAGGAAACAGGGCTGGGGAGGTCAAGTGATTTAGTCCCCACAGCCATGTATAGATAATAAGTAAAAAGCAAAGTCAGGATTTGAACCCAAGTTCTTGGACTCCAATTCAGTATCCTTGCCACTGCACCCTCTTCTCTCTACTCCAGTAACTTATCAGGACTTTGTACTTTGGTACATTCCAGTACAACTTTTACATCTGTATCCCCAACAGCTAGCATAGCATCTGACACATAGTAGGCACTTAATAAATGCTTACTGATTGATACTAATAAGAACAAAAAAAGAAAATTAAAGTTTAGACTAAATTTAGTGCAGTCACAACAGTATTGCCCCGTTTGTGCCCCGTCCTGAGCTTTTTGTTTAACTGACTGATGTTCTTTCCCCTATCCCTTCCAATTCTGTGGGTGAATTTTTTCACGATTGTATGGTGTGGGGGATCCTTGCCTTATGGAAACTCCACATACAGAGGGCTGCAGCTGGGCATATACTATACTCCCTTTTCTTCAGGCACAGAAGCCCCTTTCCTTCTATCCACCCATGTACTACTGGGTCTTCTTGCGCCCCACCCCCCACATCTACTTAGTCTACTGCAGTATCGTTCATTGTCCTCCACTTGTTAAAGAATATGAGGGGTTTAGACTGACTCATTGCCCTGAATTGGATAAGAGAGGAGCCAAACCTTAAAATGCCAGCCTGTCGGGTTCTTTGTGTATAGCACATAGGCTGCAGGTGGTTAGAGTGAATGGGAACTTCAGGTAGTTTGGCCATCCTGTATTGTTTTGGAAAATTTATATCATGTGAAGGTGTTTCCCAACTTGCTTTTCCCCTAATTTTAATTATATCAATTTAGCACATTTCTCGCTGTTTCGAAGTTGCAGGATTAGGGAGTTACGCTGAAAACAACTTATACTACCAACTTTCCCTCCTTGTATTCTTTGAAACCTTCCCTCCCTGATTACTGAAATCGTGCTTTCCCTGTGTTCATCTTTAAGAAGTTACTGAAAACAAGGTGATTCGAGGCTTCCTATCTATGCTCTTCATTTCTTGATTATAAAAGTTAAAATTGGCTAATCCTTATGTTAGCTATCGTTCCTCTCTTCCCTTTGGGCTCCCATTTGCCTTCAAGAGTGCAGAGTTAGCTTTTGACAAGAGAGGTGGTGGACCAGGGGTGCAGAATGGGAGGGACATGGCCAGTGTGTTATGTTTTGTTTGACTGTACTGATGGAATATTATTGTGTTATAAGAAATGACAAGCAGGATGGTTTCAGAAAAACCTAAAAAGACTTAGATGACCTAACGGAAAGTGAAGTGAGCAGAACCATGAGAACGTTGTACACAATGACAGCAATATGTAATGATGGTAAACTGTAAAAAATTGAACTACTCTCATCAAAGCAGTGATCCAAGACAATTCCAAAGGACCCATGATGAAAAATCTATCCCACCTCCAGACAAAGAACTAATAAACTCTGAATGCAGATTGAAGCATACTTTTTTCTAACTTTAAAAATTTTTATTGTTTTGTTTTGTATTTTCTTTTGCAATATTGCTAATATGGAAATATGTTTTGCATGATTTTACATGTATAATCGAAATCAAAATGCTTGCCTTCTCAAGGAGGAGAGGATGGGTGAGAGGTAGAGAATTTGGAACTCAAAATTTTTTAAAATCATTGTGAAAAATTCTTTTACATGTAATGGGAAATATTTAATGAAATAAAAATAATTTTAAAAAATAAAAAAGAGGACTTCTGTTGGGGGAGGTGAGTTAGTGGGAAGTGACAGAGATGCCCAAAAAGGATAAAGAAAAGAATATCAATAAAACCAAAAGCTCAGAAGGGGACAGAGATGGGCCAATTTTGTTATTACTGCATTCAATTCAATGTGAACTTTAAAAACAAATTATACAATAGATAATCATTGTTTCACATACAGTTCTCATTGCTTGTTCTTATTTTTGTATCAGTCAGTAAGGATTTATTAAATGCCTACTATGCTGCTAGCTGATGGGGATGCAGATAGAAAAATTATATCCTAGGGTATGTGTTTGTTGTTAAGTTCACAAGAAGGAATGTAAATCTTAAAAGTGCAGGCTTAGTTTGTACTGTGAGTTCTCTTTTCTGCGCAGGATAACCGGACCGCAATTCATTGGGCATGCTCAGCAGGATACACTGACATCGTTAACTTCCTGCTCAGTTTTGGAGTACCAGTGAATGACAAAGATGATGTAAGTATTAGTCCAAGTGAACAAATTTCCCGTTATCTTTGGGTTCCAGACTGGGGTTTACTTAGGCCTGAATTTGTAGACCATCAACAAAATCAGAATAATAAATAACTAGGATGTTATATAGTGGGCCTGGTGATTAAGCATGGGGCCAACACTCCCAGAGTCCTGATAACTAATTCTCTCATTCTGTGATCTCCTGTGAACCACTTAACTTTCCTCTGCCTCATTTTCCCTAGCCAGGAAATTATATTAAATGAAATCACAAAAAATGAAGTGGATATGTTTAAGAGACCAGAAATGACTGCTTTGGAACAAAACAGCCAAAGTGGGAGTTATTGCTAAACCAGCTTTTCATTTACAGTCAGACCATTGGCTTCTTTGACAGATCAAAATCAGTATTGAATTAAAAGAAGGCGTGCAATTAAAACAGTTCTAACCTGCCCTTTTTTAAATAAGCTATTGATCCCCAGAATTGTCTAAAAGAACAGATATTGACACTAGTACATTTTGCTAAGGACTTTTAACAGATGTAAATCAATTGCCACAAGAATCTAGAAACCACCTTAGTCAGCAAATGCTTGATCTCCCTGCCACATGACAGTGACGGGCAGCACTGCTTTAAAATGTAATGTCATTTGTAAAATCTTAGGGTGGAAAATGATCTGAGATTATGAGTGCTATCACTCTGTGGAACGTTGACAAGCAGTAGAGAGGAAAATGTTTACATGGAGCTTAGTGAGAGACTCAAGCATTTCAGGATGAAACTGGACAGATAACAGACAAAAAAGTTTTAAAGGACCTGTCAAGATTATTTTAATAAACTGTTCTCTCCACCAATGGAAGTAGAGCCATCACATTTGAACGTTTAGCATTTCGGTCCCCAACGAGCTACATGGGAGTAAAAAAGTGTCATGGAAGAAAACAAGGAAGATGACAACAGGTGAACTAAACCAAGGAAATACAGGTGGGGCATGCGCTATAGGCACACTATTTTGAAAGCATTGAAGGGTTAATTCTCAGTAAATGTTACATAGGAAGATACCAAATACTTGGGGGGGGAGTGGAGAACAGACTTTATTACTACCCAAAAAATGACTGAGATATTACTCATAACTACCATCTCATATGCTTACTTTCCCATCTCTACAAAATCTTTATGAAAATAACTGTATCAAGGGCACCCTGGATAAAGGCAAGAGAAGGAAACTGGCAGGATTTCAGTGAATTGGGATCAGAAGTGAATACACTGGCCTCCTTACTGTTCCTCATATACAACACTCCCATCTCCTGACTCCAAGCATTTTCACTGGCTGCCCCCTGTCCCTGAAATTCTTTCCCTTATCTCCTCTTCTGTGCTTTCCTGGCTTCCTTCAGGTTTCTTTTCTTTTTTAATTCTTTTCCCTTTTTTGGGTTACATTTTAGGTTTTGAATTGTCTCCCTCTCTCCTTCCCTGTCCTACACTAGAGAAGGCCCCCATACACATACATGCACACATACATATATGTAAAAGCATATTGCGCGTACTTCTGTTTATCAGTTCTTTCTCTGAAGGTGGATGCCATCTTCCTGCATGGATCCTTTGGAGTTGATTTGAATATTTATAATACTCAGAATAACTTAGTCATTCACAGTTATTCTTTGAACAATATTGCTGTTACTGTATAACAACATTCTCTTCTGTTTATTTCACTCTTTATCATTTCTTAAAAGTATTTCCATGGTTTGCTAAAATCAACCTGCTCATCATTTCTTACAGCAGTAGTATTCCATCATGATCATGTACCACAACTTGTTTTGCTGTTCCCCAATTGACAGGCATCCCTCTCAATGTCCAGTTCTTTGCCACCACAAAGAGAGCTGCTATAAATATTTTAGAACATATAGGTTCTTTTCTTTTTTCCTCATCACCTTGGAAAACAGACCTAACAGTGGTATTTCTGGTTCAAAGGGTATACACAGTTTTATAAATCTTTGGGCATAATTCCAGCTTGCTCTCCAAAATAGTTAGATCCACCAGTAGTGTATTTAGTGTCCCGATTTTTCCATATCCCCTCCAACATTTGTCATTTTCCCCTTCTATTGTTTTAGCAAATCTGATGCGTGTGAGATCATGTCTCATAGTTATTTTAATTTGCATTTCTCTAATCAATAATGATTTAGAACATTTTTCATATGACTGTATTTGGTTTGATTTCTTTGTCCAAAATTGCCCATTCATATCCTTTGACCAGGTATCAATTAAAGAATAACTCATATTTGTAATAAATTTTATAAAGTTCTCTATATATTTGAGATATGATACCTTTATCCAAGAAACTATAAAAATTTTTTCTCAATTTTCTGCTTCCCTTCTAATCCTGGCTACATTGGTTTTATTTGTATAAAATCTTTTAAATTTATTGTAATCAAAATTATCCATTTTACATCTCACAATACTCTCTATCTCTTGTTTATTCATAAGTAACTCTCCTATCCATAAGTCTGATAGGTAATATGTTCCATGTTCTAGTTTACTTATGATATCTCCCTTTATATCTAGGTCATGCATCCATGTTGACCTTATCTTGGGTAAATGAACTAAGATATTGGGCTATACCCAAATTTTACTAGACTGCTTTCCAGTTTTCCCAACAATTTTTGCCAAATAGGGGATTCTTATCCCAAAAGCTTAAAACATTTTATTTGTCTAATACAAGGTTACTATCATCATTTACTACTGTGTGTTGTATGTCTGCTCTGTTCCACTGATTGACCTTTCTGTTTCTTAACCAGTACGAGATAATTTTGGTAATTACTGCCTTGTAATATAATTTAAGATCTGGTACTGCTAAATCTTCTTCCTTTACATTTTTTTCCATTAATTCCTTTGGTGTTCTTGACCTTTTGTTCTTCCAAATGAATTTTGTTATTTTTTATTTTTTTTTTCCTAGCTCAATAAAATAATTTTTGGGTAATTTAATTGGGATGGCATTGAATAAGTAGATTAATTTAGGTAGGATTGTCATTTTTATTATATTGGTTCAGCCCACCCATGAGCAATTAATGTTTATCCGATTATCTAAATCTGATTTTATTTGTATAAAAAGTATTTTACAATTATGTTCACGTGGTTCCTGGGTTCAACGGATAGCTAGGTGGTACAATGGATGAAGTGCTAAGCCTGGAGTAAGGAAGACTCATCTTCGTGAGTTCAAATCCAGCCTTAGACACTTACTGGTTGTGTGACTCTGGGCAAGTCACTTAACACTTAACCTTGGTTTCCTCATCTGAAAAATGAGCTGGAGAAGGCAATGGCAAACCACTCCAGTATCTCTGCCAAGAAAACCCCAAATGGGGTCACTGAGAGTTGGACACGAATGAACAGCTACAACAACAACAAAAAGTTCCTGGGTTTGTCTCAGCATGTATACTCCCCAAGTATTTTATGCTGTCTGTGGTTATTTTAAATGGGGTAACTCTTACTATCTCTCCTGCAGGGTTTTGTTGGTGATGTACAGAAATGCTGATGATTCATGTGGGTTTATTTTTTATCTACTACTTGGCTGAAATTATTGTTTCAACTAGCTTTTCAGTTGAGGCTCTAGGATTTTCTAAGTTTCAATATATCATTTGCAAAAAGAGATGGTTTTGTTACCTCATTGTCCATTCTGATTTCCTTCCATTTCTTTTTCTTCTCTTATTGCTGTTGCTAGCATTTCTAATACAATATTTAATGATGTTAATGATAATAGACATCATTGTTTCGCTCCTGATCTTATTGAGAAGGCTTCTAGCTTATCCCCATTACAAATAATGCTTACTGATGGCTTTAGGTAGATGCTTCTTAGCTTTTTAAGGAAAAATCCATTTATACCTATGCTTTCAAAGTGTTTAATAGGATTGAGCATTGTATTTTGTTAAAACCTTTTTCTTGATGTAATCATGATTTTTGTTACTTTTGTTATTGATATAATCCATATTAAACCATTTCTGCATTCCTGGTACAATTTCCCACTTGGTCACAGTGTGTAATTTTTGTGATGTTTTTGTAGTCTTCTAGTTAGTATTTTATTTAAGATTTTGCACCCATATTCATTAGTGAAGTTGGTGTATCATTTTCTTTCTCTGTTTTTGCTTTTCCTGGTTTAGGTATTAGCACCATATTTGTTTCATAAAAGGAGTTTGGTCGGACTCCTTCTTTGCCTATTATTCCAAATAATTTGTTTAATGTTGGAATTAGTTGATCTTTAAATGTTTGGTAGAATTCACTTGTAAATCCTTCTGGACCTGATGCTTTTTCTTAGGAAGCTCATTTATGGCCTGTTTAATTTCTTTTTCTAAAATAGGTTTATTTGGATATTCTATTTCCTCTTCTGTTAATCTAGGCAGTTTATATTTTTGTAAGTATTCTTTTTTATCATTTAAATTGTTAAATCCATTGACATATTATTGGGCAAAATAACTCCTAATAATTGCTTTGATTTCATCTTCATGAGTGGTATATTCACCCTTTTCATCTTTTATACTTGTAATTTGATTTCCTTCTCTCTTTTTAAATATCCTATCAACCAATGGCTTATCTATTTTATTGGTTTTTTCATAAAACCAACTCCTAGTTTCATTTAGTAATCCAATGATTTTCTTACAATCAATTTTATTAATCTTTTAATTTGGGGGATTTCCAATTTCGTGGTTAATTGATGATTTTTAATTTTTCTAGTTTTTTAAATTGTTTACATAGTTCATTGGTCTGCTCCCTCTCAATTTTATTGATGCAAGCATTTTGAGATAGGTTTTGGTATGTTTGCCCATTATCATTATTCTCTTTCATAAAATTACCTGTTGATTCTATAACCTGTTCTTCAGCCTACTCATTTTTAAGATAGGTTCTATAGGTTCCAGTTAATTTTTAATCTATGTTTCCATGATCACTATTAAATATAATTTTATTGCATTATAATCTGAAAAGGGTGAATTTAATATTTCTGCTTTTATGCCTTATATGGTCAGTTTTTATAAAGGTACCATGTACTGCTGAGAAAAAGGATATTCCTTTATTCCGATTCAATTCTCTTCAGATATTTACCATATCTAGTTTACCTAAAATTGTATTCATCTCCTTGACTTCTTTCTTACTTATTTTTTGGTGAGATTTATCTATCTAATTCTGAGGGAATTTTGCTGTCTAATTTTGCCATCTATTTCCACCATTTAGCTTTTCCTTTAAAAATGTGGGTGCCATAGCATTTTGGTGCATGTAGGTTTAGTATTGATATTACTTTCAATGTCTATGGTACCTTTTATCATAGTGTAGTTTCCCTGTTTATCTCTTTTAATTAAATATATTTTAACGTTAACTTTGAATTCATGATTGCTACTCCTGCTTTTTTTTGTGCATCAGCTGAAGCAGACAAAAACCTAATCTATCCCTTTATTTTAAGTATGTATATCTCATTTTTAAATGTGTTTCTTGTAAACAGCATATTGCTGGATTCTGATTTTTAATCTGTTCTATCTATTTCCATTTTATGGGTGGCTTCATCCCATTCGAATTCAAAGTTATAATTACTATTTGTGTATTTGCCACCGTCCTATTTTTCCTGTTTATCCTCCTCTCCCTATCTTTTTATCCTATCTCTTCTTAGATGTCTAATTTACTTCTGACCACTGCCTCCCTAATCCATACCCCTTCTAAGATCATAATGTCTCAAGTTTCAAGTTTTTCTGTTGTTTTCTAAACTCTTATGGGTACTTCTCTCTGCCCTGAGCCTGGATGAAGGCCCCCAGCAACCCTGTTGCTGAAAGCAGCAAATGCTTTTATACCCTGCAATCCCTCCTGTGGCTGCAAGCTTGAGCTCAGCTTTCTGCCCTGGAACCAAAACCAGGGATTCTTCTCTCTTGCCCCTCTGCACTCATGGGCCCGTGCTCACTTCTCCTCACCCATAGCTATAGCGTGGGACCTCATCTGGTCAGTGTAGCTGGGCCTGTCCAGCACCAGTGAAGGGCCCTGCAGTCTTCCCCATCAGCTGCCTGACCCCCACACTGTTGGAGGGGTGAAAGTTCCTGAAGCTGAGGCTGCTGTCAGTTTAGCTGCCCCTAGGGCTTGTTGTTTGATGATTCAGAGATATCTGCACTCCAGTCAGGCCAGACAACACCCAAAAGGTCTGGTCTTTCCTAATGCTTTCCCAACTTGTCTTAGGCTGGACAACTGCTTTACCCTGACTTTTAATTATTTCTGCCTTGCTAAAGTTTACTTTGAGGCATTATTTTAAATTGTTTGTGGGGGAATTTGGGAAAGCCAGGTAATTTCCTGCCTTATTCCACCATATTTCCAGAATCCTTTCTTCACGTGTCTGCTGAAATCCTACCTTCTGCCTTTCCCAATCCTCCTTAATCTCAGTGTCTTCCCTCTATTGATTATCTCCAATTCCTGTCTATAGCTTGTTTGTACATAGTTGTTTGCATGTTGTCTCCTCCATTATTCTGGGAGCTCCTTGAGACTACGGACTGGGCTTTGTTTTTGCCTTTCTTTGAATCCCCAGTGCTTAGCCAGAGTGCAGAACATTGCCTAGATCAGGACTGTCCAAAATGATGCGGCCTGCAGTTAGATTTATGCAGCACGCCTACAAGCATAGAAATTTACATAAATGCTTTAGTAAAGGAAGCCGAGTTACCGCAGAGCTCTCACTAAAATGGCAAATGAAAATATATTGTCTATTATTTCAGTAAAAACCTAAGGTTGGACAGCCCTGGCCTAGATTGTCAATTGTTTTAAAATGTATTGATTGATTTTGCTGGATTTTTTTCTCTTTTTTTCTTTAAAAAAATATAAGGGTCCAAAGAAGAGTTATGGGGGAAATTTAGGTGATGTATAAGCAAAACAAATAGGAAGGGAATGGGTAGGATTGTCTTTGGAAAAGTGCACACTGCTTTTTAGTGCTGCTGTGCTTCTTCCTGTAACAAAGGCAATCTTTTAACACCAGTATTCTAGTGTGGTGATACTATTATGACTCCAAATCATGAAATATCATGGTTTGCAAAGAATTCAGTTTCACCCAGTGAGCAATGGAGAGACCCATGGTGGGCATAAATAATCTACAGCATGTTACCAGGGAGGAATTGTGCAGTCAAACCATTGTCAGAGAAATGTATGAATGGAGAAAGAGGTGGGCTGGTCATGTGCTAAAAGTGGGGGACAACTGACAATCCATGTGCCACGTTGGGATCTCTGTAATGGCAATAAATCTGGAGGAAGCACATTGTGGAATCTCCCTGTAGAAGATTTTTAAGAGGACATGGACAAGAGTTGTACAGATCTGAAGGTGTGCGTGAGTCACAAGAGTGAGTGCCCACATGAGTGAAGTCCCAGGTGCAGAAATAGATGAGCATCAGAGGACAATCAAGATTTTTTGTTACACTAGAATTTTGTTCCCTCAGATACCTCAAAATAAGTTTAGCATGGCTGGGTTTTTGTCCCACAGAGATTTTACTGTAACAGCACTGGCATTGGGGAAAGAGCCCTGCACGAACTGTGAATTCCAACTTTTCCTCTTGATTCTGCTGCTTATTACTTTCAGGACTGTGGACAGGTTATTTTAATGCTGAGCCACTGGAACTAAAAGACAATTTAAATTCTAGCCCATGACCACTACTCTTTTACCAAACAGGAAACCGAGGTCACAGAGGTCAAGGGGATTGCTCAAGGTCACACAGGTAGAAAGTAGAAGAATCTGCATTCAAACCAAAGTACTCAAACATTAAATCCTTTTCACTAGCCATACTTTCTCTAATACCCACGGAATTCAGAGGGTTTGTGTCCCTGTTCTGTGAAATAAAAAGATCATTACTCAATACTTCAGAGGAGTGTACCTTGAGAGTTTTGCGTATCTATGGAAATTTTGTGTTGCAGAGGAGCTTAGAGATGTGTTTGTATATACACACACATTCAAATCTGACCTCAGCCACTTAACTAGCTGTGTGATCTTAGGCAAATCATTTAACCTCTGTCTACCTGAGTTCCCTCAACTGTAAAATGAGGGTGATAATTATAACACCTACCACCCAAGGGTATTGTAAGGATTTAATGAGATAACATCGAAAAGAGCTTTGCACCCTTTAAAGTGTTGGATAAGAACTGACTGTTTGACAAAAACTTCTGGGAAAACTGGAAAACTATGGCAAAAAATAGGTATAGACCAACATCTTACACTGTATACCAAGGTAAGGTCAAAATGGGTTCATGTTTTAAACATAAAGGGTGATACTGTAAGTGAATTAAAAGAGCAAGGAATAGTTTACCTTTCAGCTCTATGAAAAAGGGAAGAATTGATGATCAAACAAGAGAGAGCATTATGAGATATAAAATGGGTAATTTTAATTATATTAAAGGTAAAAGTTTTTGCACACACAATGCCAATGCAACCAAGATTAGAAGGGAAGCAGAAAGCTGGGGAACAATTTTTGCACCAAGTGTCTCTGATAAAGGCCTCATTTCTCAAATATATAGAGGACTGAGTCAAATTTATAATACAGATCATTCCCCAATTGATAAATTTTTGAAGGATATAAACAGGCAGTTTTCAGATGAAGAAACCAAAGCTATCTATAGTCATAAAATGCTCTAAATCACTATTGATTAGAGAAATGTAAATTAAGACAACTCTGAGGTACCACCCCACGTCTATTGGATTAGCTAATTTGCCAGAAAGGGGAAATGATAAATGTTGGAGAAGATGTGGGAAAATTGGGACGCTAATACACTGTTGGTGGAGTTGTGAACTAATCCAATCCTTCTGGAGAGCAATTTGCAGCTGTGCCCAAAGGGCTATAAAACTGCATACCCTTTGACCCAGCAATAGCACTGCTAGGTCTGTATCCCAAAGAGATTAAAAAAGGGGAAAAAGACCTATTTGTACAAAAAATATTTATAGTATTGGCAAAGTATTGGAAGTAGAGGGGTTGCCCATCAATCGGGTAATGGCTGAACAAGTTGTGGTATATTATTGTAATGTAATATTATTGTACTATAAGAAATGCTGAGCAGGCGGACTTCAGGAAAACCTGGAAAGACTTAAATGAAGTGATGCTGAGTGAAATGAGCAGAACCCAGAGAACATTGTACACAGTAACATTAGGATTGTATGATGATCAATTATGAATGACTTGACTTGGCTGTGCTCAACAGTACAGTGATCCAAGACAGATTCTAAAGGACTCAAGATGAAAAATGCTGTCCATCTCCAATGAAAGAACAAATGTAGTCTGAATGCAGATTGAAGCATACTATTTTTCACTATATTCATTTCATGGGTTTGGTTCTTTTTGGGGGGTCTGTGTCTTTCACAACATGATTAATATGGAAATGTTTTACATGATTGCACGTGTATAACATATCAAATTGCTTATCGTATCGAGAGCAAGTGAGAGATGAAGGGAGAAAATTTGGAACTCCAAATTTTAAAAAAAGAATGTTAATTCTATTTACATACAATTGGGGAGAAAATAAATTTGCGGAGGCAGGGGGAGATCAATCAGGATTAAGTGACTTTTGCAGGGTCACAGCTATTAAGTGTCTGAGGACGGACTTGCACTCAGGTCCTCCCGACTCCAGGCCTGGTCCTCTATCCACTGTACCACCTAGCTGCCTCAATAAAATATTTATTAAAAAAAATACGCCAAAGAACATTAGCAAATCCTCTTTGTCAAACAAACTTTACAGTGTTTTCTAAATGCTAACCATTATTATTTGGGGCAGGTAGGTGGTGCAGTGGAGAGAGCACTGGGCTTGGATTCAGGAAGATTCATCTTGATGAGTTCAAATCTGGCCTCAGACACTAAATAGCTGTGTGACCCTGAACAAGTCACTTAAAGGGTTAAGTTAAATAGGGGTTTGCCTCAGTTCCTAATCTGTAAAATGAGCTGGAGAAGGAAATGGCAAACCACTCCAGTTTCTGCCAAGAAAACCCAAAAATGAGGTCAGTCAGGACTGAAATGACTGAACAATATTATTCTTTGGGAGTGTATGTGTAAATTGTTGCTTTGTGGTACTACTATACAGGGTTCAAATCTGGCCTCAGACACTGACTAGTTATGTGCCCCTGGGCAAGTCATTTAACCCTATTTACCTCAGTTTCCTCATCTGTAAAATGAGCTGGACAAGGAAATGACAAAACCACTCCAATATCTTTGCCAAGGCTTAAAACCTCAAATGGGGTCACAAAGAGTCGGACGTGACTGAAATGACTGACCAACAGCAACACTATGCAGTTTACCCAGCATGCTTTGTTTCTTGATAACATCATTAGCATGTTGTAACTAAATCCTATCTAAAAGCTGGGACGTTCCCCCGTAAGGCTGTTCTGCTGGGTGCCCGTTTATATTGGTTCGATGAAACTAACTTCTCCCTGTAACCTATAATGTGGTTTCACCTCATGTCCTGTTTTCCTGGACCTGATTAATAATAGTAGTCATATGGGTCATAAAAATGAGAGTTCATCTAGGTTTTAATGATATTTGGCCTGTAACTCTACTTGAGGGATGTTGGAAAGCATAAGAATAATAAGATGTTGAAAATTCATGACTGAACCAAAAGCATTTGTTAAACACTTACTTCTAAGCCTGGGAAATGAATACAAAAGCATGAGAGCTCCTCCTGGCCTCTACAGAGCTTATATCATAAGGAGAGAGACCATCCATACAGGGAACTGGTGGCTGGGAAGGGATGTTTTAGCCTGGAGCCACTGAGAAGTTGTGGACAAGTTTCTTTGAAAAACAATAATGATTAGTTCCCTGAGCAAGAGGAGGGGGTAGCAAAGGAAAAGGATAATGGCCTAGGTTAAAAAGTGTGGTTGGGGTTGGCTAGATATGAGAGTTCTTCCTACCTGCATTTTTTTTTGCATTGCAAATGTATGTGATCTTTTCTCCCCCATTCCCCTCTTTCTCTTTTCTCCTCTAGGCGGGTTGGTCCCCTCTTCATATTGCTGCCTCTGCTGGCCGGAATGAGATTGTGAAGGCTCTGCTAGGAAAAGGAGCACAAGTGAATTCCGTCAACCAGAATGGGTGTACTCCACTGCACTATGCCGCATCCAAAAATAAGCACGAGGTGCGCACTGGAGTCTCGGGTCTCTGCCTTTGACTAAAGGAGCGAATACAGAAAACATTTCTTCTGGTGCTGAGCACTGGATCGAAATGATCCTAAACTGTCCCATCCACTCTTTTCCCCCCCATCTCTTCAGATTGCGGTCATGTTATTAGAAGGAGGTGCTAATCCAGATGCTATTGACCACTTGGAGTCCACTCCATTGCACAGGGCCTCGGCCAAGGGAAATCTGAGGATGGTCCAAGTTCTTCTGCAGTACAAGGCCTCCGCAAACATCCAGGATGCTCAGGGGAACACTCCTCTGTAAGTATGAAGTCATGGGCCCTTTCATTTCACAGAATTGGAAGGGACACCAAGGCCATCTGGTCCAGCACTTCCCTGAACAGGAAGCCCTTCTATGCCGTGCCCCACAAGTCACCCAGCGTTTTCCTGGAGACCTTCAGGGACAGAGAAACCGCCACCTCTTCAGGCAGTTCCTTCCACCTTTAGAACAACAGCTCCAGGTGTTAGGACATTTTTCCTTTGATCAGACCTCAATTCGCCTCTTTGAAACTTCCAGCCCTTCTTCCTTGTTCTGCAGCCAAGCAGGACAAGTCTTAATCTCTTTTCCATGTGATGACTCTTTAAATAGTTAAAGGTAACTGTCTTGTCCCCACAAAATCTTCTCTTGGCCAGACATTCTCAGTTCCTTCAGTTGTTTTGACCTCCAGGAGGCAGTGTGGTACAATTGAAGGAACAGTCTCTGGAGTTCCCATACCACCTCTGGCATTTACTACCTGGGGCAAGTCACATCCCCTTCTGGCCTTCAGTTTCTTCTCTAAAATGAGGAGCTCAGACTAAATAGCTTCTGAGGGCCCTGCTAGCTTAGAGCTAGGATCCACTGATCACATCTCCTTCTGCTTGCCCTCTTCTGGGTACACTTCAGTCCTTTCTACAATCTGCCCAGAACCGAACACAATACCTGCAATGTGGTCTGAGCAGGACAAAGTACAAAGGTGCTACCTACCACCTCCGCAGCTCTAAACACTCTTAAGCTCAAGATCCTGGTAGTTCCAACTGCTGAATGGGGCTTTTAATTCACATGGTTGAGTTTTGAGTCTGCCTGGCATTGGG